>NW_010303136.1:46759-62335 GCF_000700745.2 Antrostomus carolinensis
GAAGAAGCAGCAGGGAAAGGTTTTTGAGCACAACAGCTGCTGACGGTGTGTGGATTAGCAGCCCATGAAGACCTCAGCTTATCTGCGTGCAGCTTCCCAGCTGTCTCCAGACTGGGAGACACAGAGGTGGGACAGACTGGAGTAACTAATGACTGTCAACTCCTAGATGGTATAAAAGAGGCACACACAAAAGCAGATCATTGTCACCAGCCTAAGAAGAAACCAGGAGATGTGGGGAGGACTTCATAGATGGCATTGCTTGTCCTGCCTGGCAGGGAGTCCCAATCAGATCACCTGAATACTCACAGCTGGATGCCTGAATGCATCGATTTGGGTAGATACCTCTCCCAGTGCTTGTCAGCATCAGCATATGGGCACAAGAGTGCGAGCATGAATTAAATTTGTTCAGTTTTTCAAATAAAATCACCTTCTCCTCTATAAAACTTTGCCTTTATCTTTGCTAGATTGTCACTAGTGTTGCAACATTATTTCCTACAGATGTATGGGAAATTCTGGCTTTCAAACAACTGTGTGTGTTATCATGAATCAGCGATTGCTCTGCTGCCTGCTTGCAATGAGCACAGGCAGGTTCCAGCACAATTTGCCTCTCATACAGATACAAAGAGGAGTTACACTTCCAAACCCATCATGTTTGTTTAACTGTATTAGATTTGCATGGCTTTCCTTTCTGCCAGTAAAATACAAAAAAAAAGGTAATCCTCTCAACACGCAGTGAAATCCTGGCTCCACTGAAACCAATGGCAGATATCCCACTGACTTCTGAAGGGCCAAGATTTCGGTGATGGCTTCTGGTCTTCCAAGCTGTTGAATGTGGAAGTTTAAAGCAAAGGATATCTGTAAAGATGCCGCCTTATCAGGCTTTCTACAGTTAGCACCATCAGAAAGAGCAAAAGTAGTAAAACTGCTGTAAAAAGAGCACCTTCAAAGAGCAGTTGAAGTTCAAGCCAACATTTAATAGCTTCTAAATAATGAAACAATACCCACTCCTATAAGAGATGAAAAGTAAATAGGATCTTTTCCATTGACTTTAGTGGCAGCTCAGTCCACCTCTCAGGAAACAAGCAGCAAAATCCACATCCACATCTTCGTATGTCCTCGAAATGTGTTCATTTCCTTCATGCACAGGTTTTAATAAACTGCCATCTCATCTTAGAACAGTAGCTAAAATACTATATGACTTTTCCATCAAAATATTTTCCAATGCAATAGTGCTCTTTTCATCAAAATTGAAATATTTTAAAATATTTTTATAAAAATGTACTCCACCCCCAAAGGCTTTCAGTACAAACATTGACTATTTCAAGAAAATAAAATTCATCATACATTATGAAACTTTATTTCAGCATTCTGAAATTATGTTCCTATTTGTCTTGTATTCATTTTAAAACCAATTCTATAACTTACGGCATGTTATACGCTACCGCAGTTGCCGTCTGACAACATAGCATAATGTAATACAGACTAGCATCATAGCTGAACTATTTTATTCCCTTACTGGGTGGTACTATCTTTTAAAATCATTGCTGTGTGCTGCTATCTAAGACTGAATGAAACCTCTTTCCTTGTTCACAGTGTCTCCTGTTTTTTGCAAAGAACTGGTATGTCACTCCTGTCAAAGTATTTCCTGTTTGTATTGGAACTGAATGGCCTGATAAACTGTTTCAACTCAACAGAAACTGGGGACAGTTACATCAGGAAGATAAAATGCTTTCATGAGTAGTAAACAGAAGCTGAACTTAATGATTTTTTTAAATAATAGAATAAAATATAATCCCACTGAAGTTATAAACTGATTTCAAAGTACTAAAAACAGTATAAAGTAATATAAATATAAAAATGTAGAAACACAAAATTGGAAATAGAGTAAGCATTTTAAAATTTTAAACCAAAGTTTAGAACTCCAAAAAAAATTTACAGTTTTATAAATAGATAGTATTTTTTAAATTTCTGTACAATAGGGTGTAGGTAAAATCGGTTTCAAAAGTAATTTCTCTTTTTATTCAGAATAAACCCAAATTTTCAATGGCAAAATTTCCTCAACACATAAACTCCATGTTTTGATCACCACTAGTATTTACACAAACAAGCTAGAAGAAGGTTTCTCTTTTCAAAATGTACCACATGGCTATAAAACAGCATGAGACTAAGCAAGCATTTAATCAAAACTGTTTAAATTCAGAATGGTATTAATAAACCATGACGGAATTCAATCATTGTTCCAATATCAATTCATATATCATCACCATGTACAGTGTATGATTATTTATAGATTTCTTAATAGCCAAAAATGCTGCCCATCAGCATAATCAGGAAGCACAAGTCAAAGTAAAGCCGTGTAATTATATACAAACCATTTCAGTTCACTCTTGCCAAGAAAAACATTAACAAAAGTATTGGCTGCATGACCAATTAATTCCTGCAGAAGGCTTAGTGCATCGGAGCATGAACGAGGCTCTTCACCTGCAATCCCCAAGCTCCCTGGCCCCGCGCTGGCTGCACATCTGTCCAGGCTTGGGTGTAAAAGAGATCAGACATCGGTTGCTGACAGTTTATAGGACAGTAAAAGATGTTCAGTTACCAGAAAACCCACAATCGCAGACTATCAGCAACAGCAGGAGGAGAGACCAGCTCTGAAGTAATTCAGCTGACTAGGGTCTACAGTTGAGTGAACACGCCCAAATACATCAGTCATAAGGGTGTTTTGCATGACCAGCATAAAGTTGCCATAAAACTAGCAAGAACAGAGACTTCAATGTATAATTTCAAATGCCACAAAACAATCCACTCAGTAGAGCTGGACACATACAGGTTATGATCTTTCAGCTTTCATGTTCATTCTTTGCAGTTATTGGTTGCAGTCTTGTTTTCATAAGACTGCAAATTCAGAGTCACCCTTTGGCAAAAGCAACTTATTACAAGAACTGCCACCACCTTGAAAAAAGCTTTCAGTGGTATAAAATGCTGCAGCCTACTTGGTTAGCAGAGCAGATCATATCCCAATGCTGTATTCTTCACATTTCAACCTCACCATATAAGAAATCCATTTCAGGATTTCTTGTCTGGTGATCAGATGCCCACATAGCTATGTCAGCAGACAAATTAATCTCCTGCATTATCACCTCCTACAGCAGTTGTGTTTCTGGGGCAACTACCAAAGTCAGCAAAGAAGCTCCAAAGCACAGAAAATTGATGGCTCACAGAAGCAGTCTGCTTCTAGCTCAATGGAAGAAGCTGGATCACGGCCATGCCACATAACGCAGGAATATGTATTGTACCTTGTTTCTGTACAGAGAGGATTTTCACATTTCATGGATTCGAAGTTGAGTTGGGACTGGAATCCATTCGGAAAAGCCATAAAAAGAGTAACAGATTCACTATTTTTCCAAATAACTTATGCAAAAGTCATGTTTGCGAGTTAGCTTAGCTCCAACAGCTCTTGCAGGCAACTAGTATGCACAGCGAATGCATTGCAGTCAGTGGAAACTGGGCTGTTACTGACTTCCATAAGACTAAGATGGTATTAGTGCTCTGCCATCTTTCTAAATGCATAACTCTCCTCACCCAAATGAATATCTCAAACTGTAACCAGATAATTTATTTGGAATAAATAGAAAAGTGAGGCTTTACTGTAATTATGTCCTTTTTTCAAAGCTTGGAGGCACAATGTTAAGGAAGTGGGTACATGGCAAGCCCAGATAAGTACCCAACTGTACAGCTAAAAAGACTAGCATCAGGGTCCCATTGTTACGTGGAACAAATACCACCCTCTGAATGCTTACACATGTTTAGAGCCTGGCTGTCCATCAATTCATAACATTTGTAATTTCTTCTGGAAGATGTTGAACACATTTTCTGAAATTGGAGGTTGCATTTCCATGTCCCTTTCTTTCACCCAAGGCTGTGAAAAGGTCCAAGGCATCATGAAGAGCTACCAGAAAGTGTTGCTGAAGAAACTCACTCCCTGCAGGAGGGGGAAATGAGAGGTGGCTGCAGTTATGGCCAAGGCTCTGTTAGCTGACTCTGTTTGCTGGCAGTAGCTCAGTTCCTCTCAGGCAAGGTAATGTTTGCTCCTGTAGCCAGAAAATACAGCCAGTTCTCACCCTCATCCCAGGAGGCACTGAGCTGCTGCTGAATCAGGGTTACACAAAGAAGGATGAGCCCAATGGGAAAGGGCAGGGAAGCGGAGACAGCTTACACTCATAAAATGAGAAACACAGAGTTAGAAGAATTACAGAAACGACAAAATCCATCTGCGCTTTGGAAGGTCCTGCTATCAGAAGAGCCTGGAAAGTCCTTTCCCCCCAGTAATTTCTCTTCTTTTTCATCCAAACCTCAAATTCCTCTCTGGAAATGAATGTGGATTGGGCTATATTTCCCTGTGGTTATTGCTGAATGACTCTAAACCTTTCCCTCCCTTTTCTTGTGGGACCAAGGGACTATGTCAACCAGCAGCAAAATTTTGCATTCTGTTTTAGTTCTGTGAAAGAAGTAGCATCTGGGACAATGGGACATGAAAATGGCTTACAAGTTTCAGCTTTCTTTAATTGCAAACACAAACACTATCAATATGTAAAATAAAATACAAAGTTAAGCTCTTTGGCTGGGTTGAGCAAGGCTTGCAGGGGTAAATAGGAAGTGTATGGCTCTGTAGCAGATTCACTCAGATGTCCTGCCTTTAGTAAAACATGTATTATTGCTTCTACGAGCTGGGCCAAAGCAAACTGCCTTGAAGCATCTTTGCTGTATTGCCACAAACACCCCACACCTAATGTACATTAACCTGGGCATACCTCCAGCAGGTTCTTCATAGGACTTGTCTGGTAAGGTCAAGGGACCTGAGGATGAAGGGGCAGCAGTGGATGTCACTTACTTCAATTTTAGGAATTCTTTTGAAGCAGTCTCACACAGTATATTTATATTCAAGATGGGTTGTTATGATCAAGATGGGTGGACTATTAGCTGTGTGAAGTACTAGCTGGATCATCAGACTCAAATTGTAGTGGTTAATTGTTCCCACTCCCCTTGTCTAGAGACTAGTTACAAATGATATCTATCCTATTTTATACCTTTATTACTGATCTGAAGGAGGTTTCATCAAGTCTGCAGATGAAACCAAACTGGGGAGTGTAGTCACTGTGCTCAGGAGCAGTGCTGGGATCTAGGCAGGCTGGAGGAATTTCAAAACAGAAAGGTTCTGAAATTCAAGAACAAGTACAATTTTCTGCTCCTGGGGTGGACTAACCTACTGCAATGGGACAGGCTGGGGACTGAGTGGCCAGGGAGCAGCTCTGCGGGAAGGGCTGTGGAGGCTGTGTAGGACAACTAGATGAACAGGAGCCAGAAGTGTGCCCTGGCAGCTTGGCAGGTGATAGCAGCTTCCTACGGGGAGGTTAGGGAGAAGATGGAACTGGGCACTTGACAGTGGTCCATAGTTGGAGGACAAGAGACAATGGACATGAGCTGAAACAAGAGACCTTCAGACAGGATATAAGGAAAAACTTCTTCAGCCTGGGGACTGACATCCAGACAGGGGCACAGGTTGCCCAAGGAGGCTGTGCAGTCTCTGTCCTTGGAGGTTTTCAAGACCCAGCTGGGCCTAGCACTGAGCAACATGGTCTGATCTCACAGCTAACACTGCTTGGGAGAAGAGGCTGGACACAAATGACTCTGTGTTATAATTTTGCAGTCCACATGATTTTTGTTCTCTGACATTTAATTAAAAGACTTCTGTATATATTTAGATATTTGTTTCTTTACAAGTACTTTGACCACAACCATTTAATAAATAGAAAAATTGAACTTTATTACACAAGCATCTCAAGGGGAAAAAAAAGAACATTACGAGCAGACCAGCTGCCTGTTACCAATTTTAAAGTACACTTTTTAAAGACTAATGCAATGCAGAACCAGTAACCCTCCCAAACTCAGAAAATTAAATGGCAAAGAAGAACCAAACCCCTCCATACTTAAACCTATAAACAGCCCACAGGAACAGTGGTCAGGTGCCTTGTCTTGTTTTCCTTCCCCTGAGAAATGTTTCTTGCTTGACACATGGGCTGAACACAGTGTCTGCTGCTCTGTGCTTCACACTCCTCCCTGCTCTTTCAGTTCTCCATTGCTCAAGAAACCCAAGAGATCTCCAGATCATAAGGGAAGAGTTTGAATGAACAGGTGTTCATATGCTTGTTCTGCAGTTCATGCTGAAAACAGCATATTTTGACCAAAATTTTTTCTGTCAACAAGCATACCTGATCTCTTTCTGTGAAGAAAACAGTATTACAAATGACAGCATGAAAACTCTGCACTTCAAAGCTTTATTTGATAAATGTGTAGCAGAACCCTTTCCTCTCCATACCAACTGTCCCTACAGTAACAACAGAGGTGGTAGGGAATATGGGGCCTTGCTCTTGGTCTCTGTGCTTTTGCCTTTCTGGGAGGCAGAGAGCTGGCGGCCTTTCTGCACTCTGTTGGCAGCAGCAGATGTGTTCTTGCCGGAGCATGAGGGAGCTTTTTCAATCCCAATACTCCACTGTAGCACCTGCATGGAAATAGGCTAGTAACAGCGCTTGTTTGCTGAACTTTAAACTGAAATGCATGGAATACCCTTTATACAAGACTGTGCAAGCCAGCAGCATGCTGAGCAGTTGTCTTCCTAGTAGGGGAAAGGACGGTCTACATTCTGCCGAGGGAGGTCTGAGTGCCTGATGCTGAGCTTGGAATCACCAGCTGAAGTCTGTATCTCATTGCTCAGGCAGGCTTGTAGGTAATTTTTTGTAGATCTCAGAGAGATATAGATGTACATATCTCATTTCTCATAAATTTCTCAAGTAGAGAGAAATGACTTTTCTACTGGTGGAGAAAGCTTTGTAGGGCTTTTAGAAGACCCAATAGCCTGGAGTGACAAAAGAAAGGTCAAAATCAGCTTGTTCCTTTTTTCCCTCTCCATAAATATCTCCAAACACATTTTGGTTTATATCTTCCCTTTACAGGGTTGCATGATAGGTGGAAGATAAAAATCACTGGCCACCATGGTCATTCTTCATTCCTCAACTGGTTTTGGCCTTCCACTAAAGTTACCCAATATTTTTCCATTCTAAGGACCTTAGAGCTTTGCCAAAGTTCAGTCATTCTAGCTGTAATTTCTCCTGCTGGCTGGATGCCTCCGGCTGATTTTGTTTGGACTTCTTTTGATAATTTTTTTGGAAAATTTTCAATCATTTCCAAGAAAGAACCTAGGGGAAAATGTATATATTGTTGTCTATGTCAAAAACTTGTAGACATTTTCTTTTCAAAACTTTAATTTCCCAGACTTTGGAGCACAGTACTGAAATTTGGTGGGTGGATGATCTTTGCGCCTGGAATGGCTTTTTCTCTTTCCCAGTGGAAATCTGCACAGCGTAGAAGCAAGATGTCAACCACAGATTTGTCCAGTGAGGAAAACTTTAAGTTTTTAACAGTTCTGTCTCGCTTGTTGTAAAGGTCAGAGAAGAGGCAGGGGAAAAAAGAAATTCTTATTTTCAGAGCTGGTGGCTTCATTTCTGGAGAACGAGACTCTTGACTCTGCCAGGCAGTGCCTATGTGATGTGAGCAGCTGTGCTGGGTCTGGTTGGGTTGGAGTTCTTTTTCTTCACAGCAGCCCATACAGTGCTGTGTTTTAGATTTGTGACAAAAACAGTGTTGATAACACACTGATGCTTTTGGTATTGCTGAGTAGTGCTTGCACATCATCAAGGTTTTCTCTGTTTCTCACTCTACAGCCCCAGTGAGCAGGCTGGGAGTAGGCAGGAGGTTGGGAGGGGACAGCTGACCCAAACCGAACAGGGAGATATTCCACACCATATAAAATTAAACTCAGCAATAAAACAGGGACAGGTTTTTTTCCAAAGTAGCTGCTGCTCAGAGACTAGCTGGGCATTGGTCTGCTGGTGGGAGGTGATGAGTGATTGCCTTTGCATAGGTTGTTTTTTTTTTTCCTTTTTTTTTTTCTCTTTCACTTTTAGACTGCCTTCATCTCAACCCATGAGTTTTTTTCACTTTTGCCCTTCCAGCTCTCTCCCCCGTCCGTCTAGGGGGGATTGAGCAAGCAATTGGGTGGTGAGCTGCCCAACCCACCCCAGCAACTCACCAACATCCAGCTCATCCTAGTTTACTACTAACCATGTTTTTCTCAACAGTCCAAATAGGAACTCTATGGTATCATTTGCAGAACTGCTGACTACTCACCCCTGCCGTGGAAGTCAATGGGGTCTAGCCTTCAAACATGTGAGATACTGTGCATGACTGTAGCTGGATGGCAGGGTTTGTGCTATCAGCAGCACATGTAATGAATGTCCTGATCTCTCAATCATCCACACGTGGGATTTTGCTCAGAGTATGCCAGGGTTGCTCTGTGCAGGTTTCATACACGTGGAAAGCAGGGAGAGGAAGGGCAGAGGCAGCATCATGGGTAGCTGAGACTTGTGGGGCTGTGACTAGGAATTTTAGCCAGGCTTGCAAAGTGGAAAGTGGAAGGTGCCCTTGGGTGCACAGTGTAAACATGGACCGTAACACTGGGTACCCTGAGAAATCACAGCACTTCAACTGATTCACTTCTTATGAGAGGATAACTTTTACCTTTAATCTTACTGTGCCTCAGCCCTATAAAATGGAGGTAATAACATTCCTTATCACTTGCAAAGTTGAATTAACCTTTGTGAAATATATAAATGCTGCCCTGATGAAAGGAATAGAGGAAATCAATAATTTTATCTTCAGAGCAGAGCATGAATGTTGCAGTGAATGGGACCTAGAGGAACAATGAAAAGAAGATAAAATATTGAATGGGTGCTCACTAAATGAGTTCAGTCCCTTCTCTGTACTAAATAAATTGAGTTACTGGAGAAAAATTAATACACTATTATAAACTAACATCCATATGAATTCTTTTTATCAGTAGGAATAAATATGCCTTGTCAATAATTCCAAAAATGTGCAGGTAAGATAAGGTCCCATGGGAAATCTTTCTCCTGGCATTTCCTAGCTTGTATGCTTGACTTCACCACCTCAGCAATGTTCTTTGACAATAAGTATTTCTGTGTGGTATTTATGAAGCCTGACAAAATGCAAAAGACATGGGATCTGTCCAAAGCTGTCATTAATATTTTCAGTGAATATCTAATGTCCCATAATCTACCTGAAAGAAGACAGAAATACTTAATGAGAAGCAACTGTTGATAATGTGATCTCAGAAACAATATACAAGGGACTACTTATCACTACCTATCTTTTGGTTCCTTTGTTCCTTTTGAAGTCTGTTTACTCTAAAAAGCAAGACCAATGTAAACCTGGTAAATACAACTAAAAATACTTACTAGGATGGCTTTCTTTTATTGTCATTATGGCCCAACAAGCAAAACTTCAAAGGTTCAACATTCTCTATACACAGTAATTTACATAAATTACAGATGTGTGTTCTACATAGTGAGCAAAATACTTTACAATTGCAGTCATGATGTTCCCTGATTTTCAAAGTTTTGTTTCTGTGCTTTTTGGGCCAAAATTCAGAGCTGAAGAGTTGTAATTTAATATTCCCCTGGACCTACTTACACCCACTTGTTGAAGCGTCAGGGAGTCCTGGTGGGTGTAACTCATAGGCTGAAGAGCCAAAATATATTGCAATAATGTTAACTTAATGTAGGGAGGATTCACTGTCCTTTTATTGGCTTTTCTTGCTATTCTCCTCTCCTGTGGCCAAGCAGCATACAAGCCACACATGCTTAGCCTCTGTTTGCCTCTCAGGTCTACACTGCAAGGCAAGAGGTCAGGAAAACCATATATGATGCATTTGGACTTGTCACATGGATCTATATTGACATAACCAGTAGAGTGGACACATCTGAACGAAGCCACACAGCGTCAGTGTCTGTAAGCAGCTAATGCTGGCTTCCACTCCTTCTAGTGCCAGACGGCCTTACGGAGGCACCTCTGTGCATCACCTTACCTCTGGGAGAAGCTCCACAGCCAGACAGAAGCATGCAGAACATGCCCACCTGTCCCCGAACTGGAGATGAAATGTGTGGCATGTAACGACAGCTGGAGGATGCTCCTCTGGGCTGAGAGAGCCCAGTTGTGGGATCCTGCTCGCCGGTTCCCACTGAAGATAACTGAAAGCTGAACATTATTGGCATTTGGACAGTCTCAAAACATGGCAGTATCTTTACTTCCTTCCATTAACATGAACCAAACCCTGGCCAGTATCATTTTTATACTCCAGCCGAAGAGCTGATCCGGTTAGACCTCAGGCAATAGGAAACTATTTCTGAGGAAATCAGAATTATTTTAACTGCATGTATTGAAAAAAACATATGCCATGAACAAACTAAATGTTGTTACTAATGCATAAAAATCTACTTCTGCAAATATCCTAATAAAAATTGGCACTAAGTATTTGGTCTTGGTTTCACTGTCTTCAACATTTAAGCACTCTACCAGTAATGGAATTATTTTTCACGATACGAAATTTTGGAACTTTGGACAAAAGTCAAATATTCTTATTGGTTTAAGTATTCAGCAGACACAACAGTTACAATTGTTTTAGGCAAATTTTGACAAAATACTGTGCAAGGAAAATGGTGTATAAATTGCCAGAATAAACTTTCTGAACCACAAAAAATCACTCTTCATTCAAAATATGAATAAAACCCATAATGATGTGTTTCATCAAATATCAAAAATATGAAACAGTGGTCCTTAAATATCATCTGCAGGTAATTGTAATAGCTGTACTTCTAATTGCATTCCAGCATTTTGCTTTTCTTTAAATTTAGGGCAATGTGACTGTTCAGCCTACTCTAGAGCTGTCTTATGTTTTCCTTTGAAGAAATTCAGTTTCTAAAAGAAAAAGCTCGCAGCAGTTGAAAGACAAGAGAACTGGCGCATGGGCCTTGGCATGATCAACATCCAAACCATATCTAGAATGAGTCTGTATCTCTGAGTAACTCTGGCATACCAAAAAGATAGTCAGGTGCTTTGCTGCTTTCAGAATTTCCTTCAGTTTCCCAGTTAACTGAAAAATAGGAAAGGAAAAACAAAAAGCAAATCTTACTTGTCAGAGACAAGTCTAGAAAACTAAATACTTTCAAATTATTATGTTAATTACCCAGATTAAGAAAATGATCATCTGCAGATTTGACAAAATTATTAGTCAATAACTTCACCATTTGTTCAGGATCATTTACAAACTCCTTACCCAGATCCAAGGATAATGTCCTCACTCTGGGCACAGGTCCAAGATGGTCATTAACGACAATATGAAATTGTTGTGGAAAAAAAGATTTATCCTTAAAATATGTTATAATACTCAACTCTTACTTTTCACATGCACATTTTGTATTGAACCCAAATGGTACTCACTTCAGACAAATGATCTCCCACATATGGTTCCCGTGTCACATGCAGTTCTCCTCCATGATGCATTCAATTCTTTTTCAGATTTTTTCCTTTAGTTATTGTCCTTTTTATGGCCTCTGGGCTCAGGCAATGAGAAGGTTGCCAATCAAAAGAGAATGCCACACATACCTACCTCCCTGGGCACAGACCAAGGCTTCCTCTGGCATTGCTCTAAGACTCGCCAAGTAGCCAAATAGCTTATGGATGAGAAGAGAGGAACGATGATGACAAAATTGTGTAGGGTAGGCTGTGGGAAAGAGCCAGGTGAGGGTCATGGGCCATTGTGAAGTGAAAGTAGGTTTAGATAATTTCATCAAATTCTGCACAATTTATTCTAAAGTGCATACAGGGAGATTAAATTTGCCTCTTTCTTTTGGATTACTGCCGAATTTGGACATGTTCTGCAGAGTAAAAGTGAGTGTGAACCATTATAAATGAACTAATTTGATATTCAAGAGAAGACTGTAGCAAGGAAAAAATGAACAACACATGTGGTTGGTAAGTGCTTAAAGTCACATGCTGCCACAGCAACTGTGAAGTGGTCACTTGGGTACCTTATTTCAGCATTTGATTAATTTATTGTAATAGTTCCATATAAACAGGCCATATTAAGCCAATATGTAAACATTTCTAAACAAGGACAATTTGTTTAGAACCTCTAGACCTTCTCTGAATATGACTCTGGCTGCAATGTGGGATCACTTTGTGACAGGCAGCCCGTTGCGGTAGTAAGCTGTTGTTATATTATTATTACTGGATGAAAAAACAGGCCTCATAATTTACGTCCTGAACTAGAGTAACAAAAAAATCACTAAAATGAAGTATTTCTGTGAAATGAGATTTCCCTAGAACACAGTCTAAAGTGTCCTAAAAATAAAAGAATTTGAAAATACGCTTGAAACTTTTTCCGAGAACAGTGGTTTTAACCAGAGAGGCAGTGTAATTGTGTTTGGCAAATTTCACTATAGCTTTAAAGGAAACTTGAAAAAATATAAAAGACTGTATAACAAGTTCAAGGCCCAGGACCAGGCAATACTAGTTACATACTGCACCCTTTATTATGTACTGTGTCGCACCCTAAATATGTACATATTCTGTGTATATCTAGCTAGTAGGAGTATCTCTTGATCCCCACGTAGTAAGAAATGGAGATAAAGTTTAAGTTCTGGTAGGTCCAACTTCATGGGGAGCTCACACCTAAGTAGAAATAAGAGGGTGAGTGTGAAGGTCGCACCTGATTTGGTTGTTCTGGGCCAGGCAGTGGAGGCAGGTGGGAGAGAGGCTGCTCTTGTTACCTGAAGTCAAATATGCTGGGGTACCTGCACAGTAGGTAGAGATGAAATTTGGGGAGAACTGAGCATAATTTCTTTTCAGGACACAGGTTCTGTCTCTGGGTGTTTCTCAGTGTCCTTGGGCCTGAGTGTGCTTGAGGGCAGAGCTCACAGGACATGGGAATAGAAAGGGAGAGATGCCCAAGCCACAGGGCAACCACACTGTGTAGCTCTAGCTAGATAAAGCCATCTGGTTTAACCCAGAACAAGAAACAGCTCTAACCTTGGAACCTGTGGTACCACTGCCAACAAAATATTCCCAGCAGGTTGGCTGGGAGAAGCACCACGGGGACTGCTGTGTCTCTGTCAACATTGCCAGCTGCAGCACTGTTCCCCTGCACGTTCACCTCAGCCTGCCCCAGGGGACACCAGCAGCCCTACAAAAGGCTGCACCCCACAACCCACCTCTTGCAGGTAGGATGGGGTAGCGGAAGCCAGGCTCAATGTAAGGTAGCTCTCCACAGGACATCCTGGCTCAGGCCATCATTTTCAGAGTGCTCATCGAAAAAGAACTGGAAATTTGGGGAGCTGTTCATACAGGCAACTGAAACAGAGACAATGGAGAGGAGACTGGAGAGCTGAATCCATTTATGGATGGAAAGTGACATGCTGTTGCTGATACTGGCCAGTATTTCTAAACTATGCCACTCAGTCGTTGGGGTGGGGGTTTTGGGGGGCTTTTTTGTGTTTGGTTTGGGGTTTTTTTTATGTAGAATTCTTCTGTTTAATCAAACTGATTCTGATGCAGAGAACATATGATGTTCCATAACACCAATAATCCACTGATATTCAGCTCATTAAGTATGCTTGCTCAATTACCCCATCTCCACAAACTAACAGTCTGCCTTCCGCTTCACTAATCCCAGGGCTGAGAAGTGGTGGTAAGAGTGTCAAACAGCTACACCTTCTGCTGGTGGATGGAGATGGGTCAGTAGGAAGAAAAAAGTAATGCTTACCTTAGAAACCGAAACATAAAATACTTGGGTTTAGAGGAAATATTTCACATATGAAACAGTTAATGAGTTTCTTGAATTCCTTTACTAACACTAGATTTTTTAAGTACTATTAGTAGAAGTTCATCAAACATTTAAATATGTAACGTATTTATAAGAAATCCAATGTGGAATACAACTTCCATGATTAAAATAGAATATAGAAGGTTACTTTATAAATATGAAGTGTCTCACTATGTCCACAAATTAATAAATATTTTGAAGTCACAAGGATGGAGGTAGATCTCAGGCCTAATTAATCAGTTATAAACTCTATATGAATTCAAAATGCTAATTATTTTTCTTTCAATTAGTAAAGAACATGTTTTCCTCAGACACAGCAGTTCACTCATCAGTCTGCAATTTTTGGTTGCTATCCTTCAGTTCACTACAGTTGCTGTCTGAAGAATTAGAGAAGTGTCATCAGTTACTGCTTTTGAGGAAATTTCTAAATTCTTACACAGTCCTGCTCCTTCACATTCCCCAATTACACAGGTTTAAAATAATATTATTCTTCTTTTTTTAAAAAAAGCATTTCTTCTGCACTATGTTTTCAAATAGAAGTGTATTTTCTTTGGAGAAATGAAGCTTCATTATCAGTTTCATCCAGTCTATGAGAATTAATGGAAAGATATCTCCTTGGAAACTTACTCATGGGCTTTGGATTGGAGTCTAGTTTTTAGTTTGGGAAACTGAATTCTATTGATTCTTCTAAACAAAAGTTGTGAGTTAGAATCCAAAATATGTCACCCAACTGAGCAAGCATTAATTGGTCTTACAAACACTGCAAGAGCTGTTGTCCTAATCCAACACAATACTACAGGACATCCTTAATTACCTGATGACTGCACTCAGATTTCAGTGTTTTACTTATGACTTGTGCCAAAAATAGATATTCCAGTCAACTACCACAGCATAAACTAAAAGCTGAGTCAAGTCTCTTTAATATCTGAGCCCTGATTTAAAGCAGCAAATGGCTACTGCAGCTGGTATTCAAGTATTTTTGTCAATCCCAAACCGAAGGTACCACCTCCAAGTCAGCAAAACGCACTCAAGCGGATGTCAACTCAAGTCATCAGACCAGCAGAAGGAATTCCAATTTCTAAATCCATTCTTTAATATCTGCACTACAACGGTTACTTTTTGTGGATTTAATCCTCCATTCCTTGCTCAGGTGAGATCATACCTGATAGCTTTCCAATGTTTTTTGACCTGGTGTTAAACTAATGCTGTGATACTGCGCCATGAGCTTTCCAGTACACTATGATCCTTATCAGAGCTGTAGGCCAGCTGAAAAGACCATGTAGCACAGTCATTTCTTTGGGCATCGCCTTATTCAACGGACTGTGATACCTGTAATTGCAAAGGCAGAATCGTGTGCATCTGCTCTCTGTGATGAGAAAGACTCTCGGGTGCCTTTGCTACTTTGTTCATCCCTGGAATGAACTGGTGCAGGCTGCACTAGCTCTGCTTCACCAGCACTGGTGTTAATAGTCGAAGCTGGATCATAAACACTTACCATCATCTTCAATAGCCTAAAAACGGGTAGGTTTGCAGAAAATCAAAGCACACCTTTCATGAAAACAGGAGCCTGGAAACGATCCATTATTCCTGGCTACATCCAGCACTAGAGAAATAAAAGACAACTGGCCTGTATCTCCCTAATACCCCACAAATATTTACACGCCTTCTGGAGCGCGTGCACTGAAGGCAGTCCCGTGGCACCCAAGGGGACAGCGCGTGGTGCCTCATTCAGCGCCAGGGTGAACTTCACACCTCCCGTGGCCTCTTCCCAGCCGACGGAC
>NW_010303137.1:0-36251 GCF_000700745.2 Antrostomus carolinensis
TTATTTTATTTTATTTTATTTTATTTTATACATGCCTTGAATTTGGGCTCTGAGAATAAAACCTGAAACATTTTGTTTTATTTTTTCTCCCTTTAAGAGTTTTCCCTTTTGCCTAAATAGTCTTTTTATAGGTGGTTCAGAAGAGAGAAGTAGATGAGAAAATTTGTCCAACTCCTGCAAGTCTGGAATTGTGCTCCTTTGAGTTTGTACTGAGATGGAAAGGTACTGTTCTTTATTTTCCCTTGTTATTTTGTGGTTTCAGTGTGTGTATCATTCTTTATGGTCCCAGCCCAGAGTTAAAGCTAGTTTTGAAATAGTGCAATTAAAGAGTGCGTGCTGATATCTCCAGAAAACACACACCATATTTTTTGTTAGCTTTTGTATATGTTTATCCCTCACTGAAAATGCTATAAAACAGTGATGGACTTTAAGTTTATGTCCTGGTTTCGTCTGGGATAGATCTAATTCTGTTGTTAGTAGCTAGAATAGAGCTGTGTTTTGGATTGAGTATGGGATTTGTTATGAGAAGATTGTTGATAATATACTGAAGTTTTTATTTGTTGCTAAGAAATCAAGGACTTTTCAGCTTCCCACACTTTGCTAGTGTGCAGGTGCAGAAGAAGGTGGTGAGAGAATATAGCAGGAGCAATAGACCCAAACTGGCCAATGGAATATTCCATATCATATGACATAATGCTCAGTATATCTTTGAGGGTTGTCTGGGAATCTCTGTTCCGGAATTGGGGTTTCAGGATTTTCTCTCCTCTGGGACTGCTAGCCAGGAACAGGCTGGGCATCAGTCAACAGATAGCAAGCAATCACACTGTGCATCACTCATTTGTATATTTTATTATTATTATTACTCTTATTATTATTTTATTCTTAATTTTATTTCAATTATTAAATTGTGTTCATCTCAACCCACAAGTCTCCTTACCTTTACTTCTGCAATTCTCTTTCCCATTCTCTGGGTTGTAGGAGGGTGAGCAAGTGGCTGCGTGGTGTTTGGCTGCCAGCTGGGTTAAAAGCACGACACTAACATATCATCTGTTTTTAAAAATTAGTACATGACTGTACGCATTTTTCCATGTCTATAAAACACATATGCATGCATACATAATATTTTTCCACTTACTTTTTGTTCAGAAATAACCAGAGTCAGTGTCTGGATGCTAGAGGAATAAAATAAAATTATGTGGTGCAAGCATGGAGATTTGATTCACTGCAAGTTTTGCTGGCTGCTTCCAGAGACAGACTTAGTAGTAAGGCTGTTATGGATAACACAAGTTCAACTGCATGGAGGTCCAGAGACTAGGAAGGCCAGAATGAAAATGACAAGGAAAAAACAACACTGAGGCTTGGCTGAAGCAACTGTCTGACATTATCCTTTTCAACAAGACTCATTGCATCTATGCTACTCTGTAAAGAGTACTCTAGCACTGGAAAAGTGTAGTTTACAAAGAGTGTAATGAATTTTCTAGTGTATTAAATGCCTCAGGAGCTTTCCCAAAAGTCAACATTATTTGACTAAAGAAAATGTTTGATCCGAGGATATATACAATAGTTCATAACACACAGACTTTACTTCATGAACATTCATGTCCATGACTATAAGCAAGGTCAGCTTCAGTTCTGTTCCCTATTCTTCTGTAAAGAGATTAACCATTTATTTCCCATTCCTCAGTTTTCTCACCTGTGGAGAGAGAAACTCCACTACCTGTGCTAGATGAACCATTCCAGATGAAAGTACTATATAATAACTAGGACTGACTGGTCTTACACAAAGTGCCATCAGAAATTTTAAATGGTTTGATTGTATATTCAAAATGAGTATTTGAGAAAAACTATTCTTCTAAAACTGCAAATAATTTTTTTAAGCAACCTTATGACCAGCTCCAAAACCTGCAAATAAATTTTATAAGCAACTTTATAACCAGTGCAGACTCAAATTTTGTCAGTTTTGTTTGTTTGTTTGATTGTTCTGTTTGGTTTTGCTTTTTTGTTTTTTGGGTTGTTTTTTTTTTTTGGTGGTGGTGGAGGGAGTAGCGTTTGCTTTTTTTACATCTACAGAAGCTGAAGTGGACTTTAAAGAATTTTGGGGTGAACACAGAATTAAGTTGTAATGTTTTTATTATTTTGAGTGGAGTTTTTTTCCGTTTCCAGACAATATTTGACAACAGAGTTACTGAGGGAAATATTTTGTTGAAATATCTCCTTAGATCTCAGGGGTAGGGGTTGGAGGGGGCAACAAAGCATTCACCTCAGCTGACAAATACTCAACAGGCTGTATTTCATATATACCTGTGAATTTTGAAATAATTTAAAAGGACAGGTATACTGGAGAAATTTTATCCTTTATATAGATATAACCTCCAGGAAAGAGACACCCCTTGGGAACCCACTTCTGAAAGGTATATTTTTTGTGTGCATTTATGGTTTAGCTGTTTTGGGAACCTTGACTTTGTGGAGTGGAAGGATTCACATTATCTAACAGAAGGGGCATCTGTGTTTCTTTCCCATGAGATATAAAATAATCTAACAGCAGAGATTTTTTCTTTGCTCTAAATTCTTCTAGATCTTGAATCCTAAATTTAAGGAGAACCCCTTTCTGTGGATTTGACTGGCTGTGTCACAGTCTGTTGGGTTTGTGTTGTGTCAGATTATAGAGGCTGAAACGTCCCTTACTCTCGCAGTATCATAAGAAAGAATTGCTTCTGACTTATTCAAGGAAACAAGTTTATATCATAAAGTTAAAATAAATAAGAACATGATTGGAAACTAATGCAGTCGCTTAAGACTTAAGCAATTTTGTCTTTTTTCCCCTAGCTGCAGTTACTCTAATATCTCTAAATGATGCTGTGAGGAAGATACTCTCACTGCCATCTACATTTGTATTATTTAATAAACAGGAAAGTAAAAAAAAAAAACACCCACAACAAAAAACAACCCCCTCACTGCCATAATAGCAATGTACATAGTGTCTTCTCTTTGTCTCTGTATAGAATCATAGAATGATTTGGATTGGAAGGGACCTTAAAGATCATCTAGTTCCAATCCCCCTGCCATCTTCCACTAGATCAGGTTGCTCAAAGCCTCATCCAGCCTGGCCTTAAACACTTCCAGGGAGGGGGCATCCGCAACTTCCTTGGGCAACCTGTTCCAGTGTCTGACCACCCTCACAGTGAAAAACTTCTTCCTAATATCTAATCTAAACCTCCCCTCTTTCAGTTTAAACCCATTTCCCCTTGTTTTGTCATTAGTTGCCCTTATGAAAAGTCCTTCTCTAGCTTTCTTGTAGGCCCCCTTCAGGTATTGGAAGGCCGCTATAAGATCTCCCCGGAGCCTTCTCTTTTTCAGGCTGAACAGCCCCAACTCTTTCAGCCTTCAGCAGAAGGTGCTGGACACCCACAAGGACCTGCTCACCCGCCTCAAGCACCTGCGCATCCTCATCGAGAATGCAGAATCAATTGATCTCAAACAGTTATTCGACCTCCATTTCTCACATATATATTATGTGTTCTTTGAAAACTTTGTGACTATCGAAGTAGGTCTTAAACAAAAAGGTCACAAGTCTCAGAGAGAATAATTAGATTCTATTCTTTTTATTTTTGAGAAAATTTTGCAACTCCTTCCAGAAAGGATTCATCAGAGATGGCAATTTCATAGTATTGGGCTGATTTTAAAGAAGCTTCTTCACACTGGAAATTCATTAAAGATACGGCGAGAGGGCGTGCATCTCTTTCTTTTGTGGCTGCAAGCACTTCAAAATAACTGTAGTAAAGAACAGTTATGGATGTTTTCTTGCTTGATTCCTGGATTTTCATCACCACAGTCTGAATATGGCCCCGAACACTAGATAACCTCATTAACCCTCCACTTAATGTTCAAGAAACTCAAGTGACTATAGAGGAACTCACTCCACTTGTTCCTCCACAATCAGGAGATAAAGGACAAGAAGATTTAACAAGATATTTCTTAGAAGCACTTTTGAAATACATAGTAATTCAGGTTAAGAGTTTAGAATGGAAGAACAAAGAAAACCAGGAAAAAGGATTTTCATTTTTATTCTCAAATTTTAAGAAATACTACTTACCTTCTATTTTCCCAAACATCTGTAAGGAGACCAGCTTATACAGCCCTATACTTGATATACCACAAATGAGACCAAAGCCACACTATGTAATGGTTAAGAAAGATGCTGAAACCAATGAGGCAATATATTGCACAAAGGAACCTTTTATTAAAGCTCGTGTTATTGTCATTCGATGGTTGATGTCTTTCTGGTTTGAGCCAAAACCTCATACAGGACCTCATATTCCTGGGATGGAAGGTGAAAATGTGCCAAAGAATATTCAGAGAGCAGCTGCTAACATGGCTTCAAGGGAGGACAGCAAAAATGACAGCACTGATAAGCAGGATAGAAATGCAGAGACAGAACAATCTCACTCTAATACAAGTACTCTAACAGAGAGAGAACCAAGTTCTTCCAGCCTCTGCAGTATTGATGAAGAGCATTTAACTGATATTGAAATTGTCCAGAAAGTCTTTCTTCAAAAAGAAGCAACATTAATTTTCTAACTGAGATTTTTCGACAGGCATTTCTGTTGCCAATATGTGAAGCAGCTGCCATGAGGAAAGTGGTAAAAGTATATCAGGAATGGATTCAGCAAGAGGACAAGCCTTTATTTATGAAAGAACCTGAAGAAATATTGCAGTGCACAATGGTAGATTGTGATGAAAATGTTGTTGACCACAATTCATCAGAGAAAGCAAAAAAAAGAGAAGAGGAAAAAGGGATGAACTCCAGTCATGTCAGAAATTCAAACTGGGCAAGAAGTGGCTGTTACGAAGACACTTTGCATAATATGTCCAAAATGGATGTTGAAGAGCAAAATATACGAGCTGGAGTACAGTCAGTATTGCATGTTTTTATAATAAATTCTTCAAATATATTCTTTCTTGAACCTGCAAATGAAATTAAAGCTCTGCTGGATGAACACACGGATATGTGTAAACGCATTCTTAACACCTACCGTCACATGGTAGTCCAAGTAACTAGGCAGTCCTGGCAGCCTGGAAGTTCCTAAAGACCTTCCTGATACATTGAACAAACAGAACCAAATGCGTCCTATAGATGACCCAGGCGTGCCTTCTGAATGGACGTCACCTGCCAGCGCAGGCAGCAGTGACCTCATCAGTTCAGACAGCCACTCTGACTCATTCAGCACCTCCCAGTATGATGGCCGCAAATTTGAAAATTTCAGCTTTGGCACTGAGGCAGGGACGCCAGCTTCCACTGACGTTGATGCAATTTCAGGACAGCAGCAGAGTGCTGAGGAGCAAGAAGTAGCCAGTCTAACTACACTCTGTATAAAAATGATTGAGTAGAATGGGAAGTCGTAGGTGTGGGTGTTGATTAAGACAATAATTGTTCACACAATATAGAAACTACATTAGAAACTGGAGACATTCCTGCCTCTTTCTCTGCTCTTTTAGTCAGTGAACAAAGGATCTTTATTATCTGAGAACCTTCATGGGGAAATATGCATTTCTTTTTAAATAAGATGCTGGGTGTCCAATTGGCATAAAATTTTTGGATAATGTTTGTAAATGCTACAAACCTGCAAGTATTTTTATGATTGCTCAAAGATTACAGGCAAGTTTAGAGAAAGGCTGAATTTAGAGTTCTGAAAGGTTTCAAGGAAAGTCAGGGAGGATATATAGTTTCAAAGGGGTTGTTTCTGTTCATGGCTAGTTTTCCTTCTGTATCCTTTTCTTTTTAAGGTGGACTTTTTCATTTTGCACAGCATGCACTTGTACTTTTCTCAGCTGAAACGAAGACATTTTCTCACTCTTAGACTGTGGCTCCAGGTAGTGGTATCCAGGTATCCGGGCTCCAGTTCTTCTTATTTTAAGGCTGAGCATGGCTCTTAACAGGGTCTGTTTCTGGGAGCTTTTAGAGTCTAGTGACTTCCCAGATAATCTGATAATAAATAATTGATTCTTTCTCTCATTGTGAAAATCTGTTGTATTCTGGAGATATGTATGGACTTATATTTAATTCTTTATACCCTTTCTCAAGAACCATTTTATTCAGTCAGCTATTTTAAAATAATAATAATAAAAAAAGACTGCTCTTTATATTATAGGGCTGGTGCATGTAATGAATACATACATTAATTCAAATGGTAGAAGGAAAAAGAATATAAAAGGTGTGACTAGATCTAGGTATTTTAACCTAGTGTAATTTTGTATCTTTTCATAGACTTCACTGGAATTATAATCTGTTCCAATGAGTATAAAATCAGTTTAGCAGTAAACTTCAGTGCATTCATTCACTTGGCTAGACATGAATTTATGTGGATGAAGCTTAAAAAGACATCTTTTTATCTTTTTATTTAATATTTCTTTCTACATGGTAATTAGGATAATGGATCATGACCCCACTACAATCTATGATTCAGTGAGACAACTGTGCTTGTCTATGGTAATACATACCACAACCCTGAGGCAAAGCACACAAGAGCTGGGGAAAGCATTCTCAGGGAGAGCTGTCTAACAAAATGCATTTCTACCTAAGGCAACTAATATCCTCTGAAACCTATGAGTCTGTTTCAGCAACTCTAACTCAATGGGAATTCCAATTAGGGTGTCCTTACTAAAGATGTCTCTGTTAGAGACAACTTTGGAGACCACCTACATCCCCAATTAGTAGCTCTGAAGGTGTATGAAATTCTTTTTATGAATTAGTATTTATATATACTTGGTTTTATTTTTTGTTGGTATTTTTTTGATCCCTCTCTGCTTGTACTACTTTTCTCTGTTTCTTCCAATGACATTTCTTGTTGTGTCAGTCTGTGGTAATGATGACCATTGAGCTAATTTTCAGAGGATCAAATTAACACTAACCTTTGGCTCACCCATCTGTTCCTCACTTTATTGCTTTAAATGTCTCCTTTCTGGCTCACTGTTAAACTGGAATAGAAGTGAAATTCCTCCAAGCCCAGCAGGGCTTTGCTGGACCATTTCTGAGTGCAGAAGGTTGTTTAGTACGGTAATCTGAATAATTTGCTCTTGTCATTGAGGTTTTCTTAACACTGAGCATCGTGCTGGATGTTGCTGGCAAATAAAACATCTGTGTATGACAGTGGGCTTTCCTCTCAAAATAACAAAGGAACATGTCTCGGCTCCCATCTTCTGACAGGGGTTTGGCTCTCCTTTTGGGGTCTTCTTTCCAGGGCATGAGTAGCTCCTAGTTTGGAAAGGTCCTGCTTTTACATACGAAGCACTAACATACGAAACTGAGTATGATATGGATAGTTCTGAAACCTTCTGTTTCTGTGCAATGACATGACAATTAGTTCAGGAGAGCTTGTATTGCAAGAATGCACAGGCATACCAAATATCAGAGTATTTTCAATGCAGCCATTCGTAATTCCGTGTATACTTATTGGTAAAGCCTTTAATGTTGCTGGAGCTGTAGAAACAGAGAAAGCTACTAAATCTACTGTATATTAGGAATTTAATGCTCTCTGTTTTAGCACTTGTCCACTTTTTTGGCCAGTCAAAACAAAGAATGATTAATTTTTTGTTCTGATTTGCTCCTGATTTTGTCTGTTGTGCTATTTTAATAGAACGTGTTCCTTTCTTCTCTTTTCTCACTCCAAAAACAAATAAATACAAAACAAAACAAAAAACAAACTTCAGAATATAAGAACATAATAATAACACCGTGCCAGATTTTTTGCTGCTGGGAAATTTTCTCCTCCAGATTGCCTTGCTTTCAGTGCACAACATAAAATATATATTTTACGTAATTTAAAACATATGTTTTGAAGTGTGTTCTGCAGCAACTGAAGAAAAATGTGAACAACCAAGCCATTAAAATTGCAGTACATTTTGCATACTCTAAATGCAGATACTAAGAATTAATTTGCATTCCAATAATCTTATTTTTCTAAATTAAGCTCAGGTGTCAGACTAAAACACTGTGTCTGGATGACAGCTAAATGAAGGATCTTTACTCTCCAGTCCAGCAAGCTACAGAGAAACAAGGAAGAGGGAAGGGAGGCAATAAAATACAGCCTCTTAACATCAGCAGTAATGGAGAAACTGTTTGCCATCATGCAAAGCTGTGCTTAGTGAGCCAAAAACCTTCTCCAAGGTTTTCCATTGATGTCAGTTGTATACCTACATGGATTTGAAACAAGTAGCCTAGTGCAATATAGAAGTATCATACGTTTATTTCTTAAACGTTTTCTATTTAGCAGAATATTTTAGTGACTAAATTAGGTGTGTATTTATGTGCACGTACTTTCTAACTAGAATATACAGTGCTTAACATAAAAAGCATATATACACAAATTATTTAGTATATATTTTGGTAAGCTACAGCCAATGCCATGAAGAAAAAAAAAAAAAAACGGGAAGAAAAAGAAAAATAGGTAAACCCATATTTCTCTGTAAAGAACAGATGTACTTTAGCTGACTATTTGCAAGTATAATAGGAAGCTGTGAGGTTGGGACTTGAAAAGCTGTTATGTTACTTACAGGAAAAATACCAAAACTGAAAGACAGCCGGAAGCTGCAGTAGATGAGACACTGGAAAAATCCAGGAACCTCCTGCCAAAATCAGATACAGCAGTATCATATCCAAATGGATTTACTTGTCTTTTGTCTACATAGCTACCTGCATATGCATGTATTATACATCTCTTTGAATTAAGTCTGTATTACCAGTACATTGTCAAGACAGGGTTTGTTTGTTTTTGGTTTTGTTTCTTTTTTCCCTGCTGTAAGGACATTAACTAATTTAAAATCTTGTCCCCATCTGAGATTACATATGTATTCTGAAAAACCTGGACAGCTGACAAACTCTCTATGCTTAAGGGGAATCACTGCAAAAATCCTTTCAGATTTGTGTTCTACTGATTGTGCATGGTGGCATTGACATATTTCCAGAAAGACTCACATGATTCATGTTGTTTCAATATGTGGATGGTTCTAAAAATTCTCTCTTCCCTTTTATGTATTAGCTATTTTGAAAGTTGTTCTATTTCTTCCTATTTCCAAAAACAATATTTAACTCTCTCTCTTTTCCCACTTATTTTCCCCAAATCCCTTAATAATATGAAACAAAACCAAAACAATCACCCAAAATACTGATCATAACTTTCACAGTTCAAATAAAATGGGGATAGAACTGTATTCCTGGGAATTAAAGTTACAGTAATAAAATATATCATTGTAGCTATCCTACTAAAATGAGCAGGGAGAATCCTGTCCTTACTGAAAACATCCCAATGGGTATTTTCAATGTATATTTGCAAGATATCTGTTAGTGTAAAATCCCTTCACAGAATTTGTTCCTACAGAACTGAGAACAAAGCCAGCTCTTTTAAATAGTCTGTTGTCTAGTTTTGTCCTTGTTCATTGTATCTGTTTTTGAATTGTCTGTTTTTTACTATGTGTCTTGATTACATATCACCTCTGGAACCACAGATTGATTCTAGAAGTGAAATGACTCAGGATTTTATTAAATAAAATTATACAATGAGAGACACATGAGGTACATGAGTGTATGTTATCTAACTTCTAGAGTGAAAATTTATTTTTCAGTGTAAAAATCAGCTGAGAATATATGCAGGGAAGACACTCAGATTATTTGCTCCCTTGCAGATAGTGATTTCAGGATCTATGTTGCTGTGAATATTTAGTGTTTCTCAAATTATAATGTCCACTAAAATAACAATCAGGTGCCCCAAATAAATCAAGCAGTATAGAAAAGCTCCAGAGAAGGTTTAGATGATATTAGAACACATTTCAGTGTTATCACCTCCATGTTCTGGCCAAAATAATACAAAGTGAAGTAATGTTTGTGAACAAATTAAGTGAAAACATTCCTTTCTCCTACATTGCACAAGCTTCCTTGGCATCTATCCTTTCTCTGCCTCCCTCACATCCCAAAACACAGGTCTTTCAGATAATTTCAGCTCCACTTCCTCATTTTGAAGGTTTTGTGTGTGTCACCTTTTTCTCCTACCATTACTATTTATTTTCTTTCTCTGAAACAGTAGCAACATTTAAAGGCTCCATTTCTATCTTAGCAACAGGACATTGCTATACTATATAACATCAATGACTGCCATTGTCTGATGCATTGTTCTCCAGTGAAATACAGGGATATTTTAAACTAGGAAGCTTTGTTCAAGAATTCTGTTTGTCCTTCATTTCAGCCTTCTTCCAGTTCTCTAATTCCCATGAAAGCTACTGTGCTTTTACTTATGGGTGTTTTTGAGGTTTTTTTTTTTTTGAAATTCAGGATCTGATAGAATGTAGTGCATTTATACACAAAAGACAGAAAAAGGCTATCAGTGTGAATTAAGAACTCTGCTTTACTTGACCAGTTGCTTAGTGATAATCAACAATTTCCTTGTTTGCTTTCCCACTATGCAGAGTTTTGAGGCAAAGAACTCAAACATGACAAACAAAATGCTCTATAAACACTAATGAAGTCTTGGAACATGCCGTGAGCCAGGTAATTATTATTAGGCTAATTCTACAAGTGGGTAAACTGCATTACAGGAATTAAATTACTTCTGTGTCAAATAATAATTCAATGGCAGAGCTTAGAAGTTGTCTGTTCCAGTTCCACTGCTTTTACTAGATTCTGTCCCTTAGGATCATCAGTTTTTAAGGAGCTTGGCTTTTAAAAAATTCCTCACTCAACATATACACCATTTTTTGTAAAGAACTGAAATGATTAATATTTATATCAAGGCAGACAAGTCCTTGACCTAAAAGAAGGAAGTTACACAGCAATGTGCTTGCAGACAGCAGAAGTGACATGGCAATGAAATAAGCAGGTGTTAATAGGAGAGGATGAGGAGAGAAACGAAACATTAACTCTCTGATTCCCTCTGGGAAATCTCCTTTCCCAACCTTTGTACAGGGATGGAACAGTGCAGAGGTCTGATTATTCCTCAGAAGGATAACACTCATTTCAGCAGATTTCTTCAGGTATTTTTTCATTACGTACCTCTTCCAAAATGACAGAGAAATTACTATCAAGTAAACTGCAGGGAAAATATGAGATTTAGATCCTAATATTTATTATTTGTCTGTACTGAAAGAATAGAATAAAAATAGTATAGGAAGTTGCATTAATTGTATAGAAAGTATAGGAACTATCTACGAATAGTAAGTAGAGGAGGAACCTAGGCAGTTGCCAGACAGTCTTCTCATAGGAGTGCATCAAGGTTGAACCTTAACTGCCCCTCTGGCATGTGAAAAACTCAGTCTCACTAAGCTATTGATCTTCTGAAATGTTAGACAGCTTTTTGGGCAATGTACTGGAGATTGGTGGGAAACAGTGGGATAAAGCATGCACTGAATTTCCTGAGAGTATATGGGAAGTGAAAATACAAAAAACGTATAAGACATTATTCTCTCTGATTATAGTACACATTGAACAATCATTTACTTATTTCCCAAAATCAAAAGAAGCCAGATCCAAGGATATGAGTTGCACAGTAATTCAAATTCAGATCCATTCCTTTTATGTGAGGGCCACAATATCCGCTGACAGGTTGGGAAACAAACCAGGGAATGTCAGAAGTTAAATGCCTAAGTCTCAGCAATTTGATCCCAAGCTTTTCAGCTAAGACCATGACAAGCTGATAGGCTCTAGGGGTATGGCTCACAGGAGAATCTGTGAGGCATACTAATGAGTAGGTTAGATCTGCATCATGTAACTTTTTATAACTTTTTTACCTAGATGCGGCTTTGTATTGTAATCCATCAAGACAGTTTTGATCTTCTGGAATACAGCAACTAACAAAAAACAAGGCTAGAAGAAGAGGTACACATATAAAAAGTTAAGGATTATAGGGGTTTGGCTATGACAGACAGACACAGAGACTCACTGTCTGAAAAAATACCACTGGGCATAATACTTTTTCTCTTTTTTTTAAAGACAAGCTTTCCCAATACCTTACAAAGTTTCACACAGAGAGGCGCACACAGATAATCCAAACAATCACTATAAAGAGTAAAGGAAAAACCAGACAAAGACTTGGCAATTTGAAAGGGAAGATTCACTGATGAAATATCCATGAAAGAGAGAGACCCCAGTCAAACCTCTCTGTCTCAGACTTAGAAAGGACCTTGTGAAGGTTGACTCTAACCTTTGTGTGTATCACTTCAGTATGGTAGCAGTGAGCACTACAGAAAAAGAATCAATACAGATGTGTGGATGTACTCAAGGAGACTGCTCTCTTGACTGCTTTTTAACTGCTGAACAGAAGAATTTACACCAGGATTTGGTTTTCAATAGTTGACTCTAAATTGTTGCTACCTCTGGTTAAAAATAAAACCCCAGGCAATTCAAAGAGTAAGGGGACATTTATGAACAGGAAACCTGAAAGTTTGAAATAATGATAAAATGAAATATTTCAGGGTTCATGAGATGCAGCTACTCCACTCTTTTAGCAACTAGACTTCTCATAACCTTGACTTTAACTGTCAAGGTACATAATGTATGATTATGTATTTAAATCCCTATTTGACCTCCTAAGTGAACACAATTTTAAGAAAAGACATTGTTAATGGGATTGAAAACATACAGTGAAACAATTTTCCATTAAAAAATGCAGTCATACTTGCATTAGAATGTTTGATCAAATAAGGCAATTTTGAACTAAAACTGGATGTGAAAATATTAGAACAAATTAGTAGTCTATTTTTCAGAAATATTTGCAAATATACAATTTTTATAATTTGGGATTAATATTTCTTATTAATACATGTATGCATTTTAATTGCGTTTTTATATTTTTAAAATATTTAGAATTTATTTCTTCATATATTATAATTTTTTTTAGTTTACTGATGTGCATTTTTTTCATATGTATATTATTTTATCAGATTTAAGATGCAGAAAAATTTATAATTTTAAATAGTCACACTTTCAATAGCAACACACCAATCAAAATATAATGATTCAACCTTGATATTTCAGAAAATGCTATGTGTCTTTCTATGCTTTTTCTTTATTGTCCACCAATACCTTTCTTTTTTCTCTGTTCTCATGATACATTTATTTTTAGCTTTATTTTGAAAACGATATTTGAAGTGGCACAACTCTTAAAGGCTCTTTGCGGCAAATGCTGCTCCTTTTTGTTGCTGCTTCACCTCCAAGTAGTTTCATTATTGATGAAGCCTGGCAGCTTACAAGTAGGTCTCTGTCCTTCCTGCTTACTCTTATGCCTTTTGTTTGGCCATATCCTCACATTCTCCATCCCTGTCCCTAGAAATGATTATTAGTATTTTCGTGATGCATCCCTGCTTCTCTTACAGAACTATTCCTTTTTTATCTCTGGGATAACTTAATTACAAACTTAATTACATCAGATTTCTTCTAGCCTCTTTCCCCCCCTCCCCCCTATCCCCCCGTCTCAAGTTAGCAAGGTTGTTTATTGTTACTCTTATTGGAGGCTATTCACTCACCACTATTCTGATACAATTTTTATCTCACCCATTTTTAGGAGTAGTGTTTACTGACTGACAGGCTGCCTTTCAGAAGGACCTCTTCACTGTTGTCAATAGCCATTTTATGAAACAATTACACAGAAATGGATAAAAGAGCTAGTCAATACTCAATATGCTTATTTTCATGCCAAATAAATAGTTAGGTAAACAATCAAAGATGTAACAGTTTCATGCACAATTCCCACAGAATTATGGATTCTTTTATGGTTCTCTGTAACATTGAGTGAAGCTTTATACTATACTTCATTCATTGCAACCACTTTCAAGATACTTCTTTTATTCTGGTTTTACCTGGCATGCCAGCTTCTGCATATATCCACATCTACAATAAGTTCCAACACATATCAGCTTGTTGGGCAATTTCTTGATGCATTTTCATCATGTTGTTTGTTACTTGGAAGTCCTGGAACAGCATAGTAAAAGATTTGTAGCTTAGTTCAGCTTTCCTTTGGCAATCATCTTTCTTAGATGCAGAAAGTGAACTGAAATCTTTGTTAGCCTGGATATTTTGCAGACAAACTTTGGAAATTACATGCCTTTCTAATCTATTCACAGAAAAATTCTAAATTAAGTGGGATTTGTGTGAATTGATGTTTTGAAGGAAATTATCTATTTTATTTTAAAACATCATTATGTTTCTAATTTGAAGGCAATTTGAAATTTTTACTTATTATCTGTTTATCACACTGAAAGCAATACTGAGATAAATAAGACATAAGGAAGTTATAGGTCTAAGGACATAAGGAAGAATTTTTTTACAGTGAGGGTAGTGAAACAGGTTACCCAGTGAGGCAACAGTCGTCCCATCCCTTGAAATATTTAAGGTCAGGCTGGACAGGCTTCTGAGCAAACTGATCTAGTTGAAAATGTCCCTGATCACTGCAGCGAGGTTGGACTATGTGACCTTTAAAGGTCCCTTCCAACCCAAACCATTCTATTATTCTACAATAAACATGGGATGAAATCCCATTAATCATGCTTTTAGTATGACATAAGTATACTAGATTTCATGACTTAGACTTCTGTGTCAGGTTTCCAAAAATTTAGTTAGAGAAATTACATGCCTAACTTCTTTAAAGTCTACAGATAGCTTAAAAATTTTCTTCTGCTTACATTTTAAGTCTCTGAAAGTATGACGATATAAAGGGCTAAGTAAAGAATCCAAATTCTCTCTGTTTTGGCATATGTTGAGTTATTCTTTAGACGGGTACTGAACTAATATCCTTTCTGTTGTAAAATATAAAGCAAAAATATGTAATACTATTTGACACAAAAGAGTGCAAATTTAAATGAAAGCAGAACTCACATATTCCTTTTGCATTCTATATGGCAATCAAGCTGATATGTTATGAAGAACAGCAAAGCAATTTTCAATCTTGTATGGTATATCGTGTAGGTAAAATTCTTTTATGTAAATCCCTTTCACTTGGGTGTTTAAATTTCAATAAAAATGTAATGATAAAAAGTGGAGGTTTTATTTCTCCTTCTTTCTCTAATTCATTGTGAGTTTTGGAGAACAAATGTTTTATTGAGCATGACACCTAAAAGGGGCATTGTTTTAAAAAGGTGTTAAAACAAGAGTCACATATGTTTTGGATAATGAAAGTATTACAGGAGGTTTCCCCACACAACCTTTCTTTCCTGTAAGCTGAGGCTCATGAAGCTGTTTTTGTAGGTTAGCTTGAGTTCATCTGAATTCTTCAGATCACCAGATGAGGGTGGCACACCTCATGGCTCACAACAGCATGGTCCGTTTCAGCATTTCCTATTGTTACTTTGGCTTTCATTGCTGTTTTCATACCAGAAATTCCCTGTGTTAGGATCATGCTTAACTTTCTTAGTGTGAAACTGTGCCTAAAATTAAACAGTAACCTGTCTCTCCCAGCCCAATTAAAAAAAAAAAAAAAAAAAAAAAAAGAACATCACTGGTTTCAGGGCTTACCTAATAAGAGTTGCTTTCCTGAGTCAGAATTTCACTTTGTAGTGAACAGCCTAAGAAAATGGATACTAAGTTGATCTCCCTTCAATATGTAGATGAATGCATGGCCTCTGAAACACTCGGTCTTTTTGCCCGCCTCATTACTTGCTTTTGAAGTGAAGAAAAAAATCGACATGCACCTCTGAGGGTTAGGGTATTTCTTAGCAGGGAGATTCACTTTCATGTGTGATGCAGGTTAGATCCCAGCCATTGGATAATATGACACATACTATGCTATTGTACAAGTTTTGAATAATAAACGTTACAGAAATCCACATGGAATACCAGGTACTTTGGGGTAAATTCTGAATTCAGGAACATAACTGCAGCTCAAAGGAGAATTTAAACACCAATCATATAAAGCACATTTGGCTGTATCTTCAACTCTATCACTATAGTTGCTCACAAATACAAGCAGATAAATTGGTTTGCACCAGCTGGGAGTAAATGTTGGTTTTTTGTTTTGTTTGAAATATAATTCTTTCAGGAATTTTTGCAACAAGTTTGCACCTATATTTGTACCACAGAGCTAAAGAAAGTATAGGCTGGAATGAATAGAGCTGGGCAGGAATTAATGCTTCTGATCTGTTGAATTATTGAAGATTTAAATTCTTTTCTGTCCTTAGCTAAAAGCAAAAGTAGAAAAAAGGACCCAAAATATTAAAGCAAACAGAACTCAAATAAGATTAAGTAATTTATTTTTTTTTTTTCGGATCATGTTTGGATTTCAACATTAAAAGAAATTATTCTGAAAAAAAAACACTTTCTAAGCAGCTACTTAGAATATTTAATTCACATATTTTCCAAACAATTTGAGGCAACAAAATGAAATCTAATTTTTCCTTCCTGGATTGTTTTATTGTTGACAAATCAAATTTTTCAATTAATATTTGTATATTTTGTAAAGATTCCCAAGCACTGGCAGTAGGAGTGACTAGTGGCTATGTGCAAGGAAGGGAAATAAATAATTTTCAGTTCATTTAATGTTTCAAAAACTGGTTAAGTTTGTTTGTTTGTCTGGTTTTTGTCTCCTAACACTCCCTCCTCTAAGAGACAATGTAATGCAGCTTAGTTTTAAAATAATTTTTCCATACATACTGCTATTTGTTTCTTGGAATAAGATATTGTCACATACTAATGTTGTTAGTGGTATCACTATATTGGATAACATTGATGCCAGTAGTCTGTCTTGTCTCTTTCTAGAAGCTTATATCACTTCTTTGCCTTGGTCAAGAAAAAAGCCTAACAACAAACAGAATTCAGTGACTGTTTTGAATTCTGAACTATAAGGATATCTGTTCTCTTGTGTTATTTAGAAGCTTGACAGGGATTACACAGTCACTTGCACATGTATTATTGTCCTGGTTTAAGCCTAGCTGGCAACTAAGCACCACACAGCTACTCACTCACTCCTCTGCCCCCCTGTGAGATAGGGAGGACAACAGAAAAAAAAAAAAGAAAAAAAAAAAGTAAAACTCGTGTTGAGATAAGAACAGTTTAATAAATGGAATAAAATGGAATAAAATAAGATAAAAGCTGTCCTTACTAATGATACTAATAATAATTGTACGAAAAGTAAGATAACAAAAAGAGAGAAATAAAACCCAAGACAAGTAATGCACAATGAGATTACTTGCCACCTGCTGATCAATGCCCAGCCAGTTCCTCAGCAGCGATGGATCCTTCCCCAGTTTATATACTGAGTATGACATCATACTGTATGGAATATCCCTTTGGCTAGTTCAGGTCAGCTGTCCTGGCTATACTCTCTCCCAGCTTCTTGTGCACCTCCTTGCCGGAAGAGCATGGGAAGCTGAAAAGTCCTTGATTTAGGATAAGCACTACTTAGTAACAACTAATAGTTCAGTATATTATCAATATTATTCTCATACTAAATCCAAACCAGAACACTGTACCAGCTACTAAGAAGAAAATTAACTAACTCTATCCCAGCCGAAACCAGGACAATTATATAGTTCTATATTTTTTTTCATATTATCTTCTGCCAAATTCTCTTGATAATTCTTCCAGCATGTTATCTGATAGGAACCAATTCCCATAGCCTGGAAACCCTAGTTGTAACAAATTTACTAGTTCTGTTTGTTGTTACCAATAATTGAGTCTTGTCCACAGTTATTTGCTCTTTTATCAACTCCAAAAACCATTTCTTCTGCTCCACAAAGTTTTGATATTGATAATACCAAGTGTAGACTTCAGGCACAACCTCCGAGGTGGATCAAGAGCTGGAAGTTGGCAGGGAATGTAGACAGCAGACTTCCTGCTAATGAGAAAATGAAGACTTGCATAAATGAGTCCTTTTCTTTTTAACGTACAAATTCAGCTTTGATTCATCTCCATAATATCTCTATGTTTTTAAAGAATAACAAGCATACTATGAAGTCAGAATCAGTCAATGTTGCATAGAGCACATGTCTCTGACACTTCCTTCATGGGACTGAACAGAGAGGGTATCGCATTTTTATGTCGCCCAAAAATGGTATAACTTCTAAGATCCTAGTTTTACAAATATTCACCCATCTGTTTATGCTCTGAGATCAACATCAGTGGTTTCACTGGAGCTGCCTGCTGAGTCTTAGGGTTAACATGTGTGCAAGTTTATGTGGGATTGCAGACTAACAAGGCAACAATCTTCCTGTCAGTGCAGGACTGCATTATCTGATCTGAATGAGCTCAGGACTTGGCATGGTATTTGTGGTGGGAATATTATAAAGCACAGCCACATACATTGCACAAAACATAGAGAAAGCATGTCTAGATTGTTATTTTAGCTTTGCAAAATTAGTCTCTTTATCTGAAGTTTCAAAAACACTGACAAACCCCTCCATGTTTAAAATACTTCATTTTGTCTGGTATTAACACGGAAAGGTGACAAGATATATGTGTTCTTCTACACACTTGGCTTATATTTGTGAAATAATTATTTTTTAGTAATATGACATTGTGGGAACATGCTGTGTTACAGAACCATATGTCCTGGAACTCTGCAAAATCTTCAGTTTTTGTTAAAGTTAAGACATATGTAAAACAAGTTTTAGTGAGCTGTGTATACGTGTGTTCTGAAGGCAGGCAACTGAAAATCCATCTGACACTGATCACTTGTGTCTTAGGTGCAGAATATTAATATTAACCAAAACATAAAAGGAATTTAATTTCTTCCTTCCCTGCCTGTCTTCTGTTTTTTCTCTTTTTGCTTTTTTTCCTCCCTGAAGTTTGAAATGTCAGTACCTAAAACTCTCAGCAAGTACAGTAAAAAAATATTAAGTAACAGAATAAATGTCTGTAATGCTGGCTGGATTGCATCTAGATAATACTTTGGGGTTTCTTCTTCCCTAACAATTAGTGTTAATGAGAGTGATGCAAAAGTATTTGTGAGAAAAATCTTGTTCTAGTGACAGAGAGTTCTTTTAAGACTTTCATGCAAATATCAGTGACTTCAACTGTATGTAAGAAAAGCACTAATAAAACACTAAAGACAGCTACTTATAGATAGGAGAAACACATTGTTAATATTGATAGGTGACAGAAATGATGGAAAAGAAATTGTTCCGTTTTGTGCATATTAAAGACAGGGGTTTTTTTAAAATTTACTTTTAAAATTTGTATTGATGTCAGTTGCTCATAATGAGGTGGTGTAGAACTAGAACTTGTTGATTTTTTTTTTTTCATTGCTTCAAAGTAGCATTGATTTCCATTAAATCTTAGTGATAATTATAGAATGACAGTAAATAGCTTCATGGTTTACAATCTCAATATAGTTTGCATGACAAAAATGTGCAAGTGTATTTCCACACAGCAAATACTTTCATATCAGCAACTTTTCAAATATAAATAAACCAAAATATTTTCTGTAGTGTCTCTGATGTTGATTGGATAAGAGAGTGTTTTTACCAGAGTTATACACAGAATTTAAATACAAGCAAATAAGGTGAAGCATTAGTAGTACTTGGTTTCCTATGGATCTATCTCTAAATGCCTTTCTTATGATTTTCCTACCATCTCTTTTTTTTTTTTCTTTTTTTTTTCTGGTCTTTACACCAAACCAGTAAAGTACAGTCAGTTCTCTTCCATTTTTTCTCAGGGACTGACAGTGCAATATGTCACCCTTACCATTGTTAAGTAAAGACAACTGGATAGCTTGCATGCATTTTCTGATGGACTATCCAGCAGGCCAATCAGATCAAATAACTGCTGACCTCAAACTACAGTCTTTTCTTTGATGAGAGCACTTAATTGGACTTCTTCTCCCTACTCAGGTACTGCTATCATAACAACATATATACAGTTTATACATTAAATAGAGGAGTCAGACTTCCCTCTCCAAAATTTGTCAGAAATAAATCAAATATCTAAGGAAAAAAACAAAACAGAACAAGACAGACAGATAGGAATTACAATCCAGTTGGTATTGATTTTATGAAATTATGTTTCTATGACAGTGATACAGATAGCCAGATTACTGGTGAATTTTGGTTGGTTGGTTGGTTTTGTTTGTTTGTTTTTTTGTTTGTTTTTTCTAGCTAAAGAATTGTAGTCCCCAACCTGGGATTTTCAATGGAGAGCCGTTGCCATGAACTATATTACATTTAGCTACCTAAGCCTTCTACATATTTTTCTTTGGGAACTTCAGGGATGTATGGGACCAAGGTCATTTTCTCAAAAGAGATGGGTATCCCTGCAATCAGCTGAGAATGAGCTGCCTTTTTCAAAGCATTCAGCATCACTATTGTGCCTTATTTCCAGGTGTATTTATTAATTAAAAAAATAAAAATCCCAAACCAAAAACATCCCCCTCCCCCCCCCCCCAAAAAAAAAAAAACCCACAACCCTCAAACAAACAAAAATACAACATTGAACATTGAACAACATTTAGGAAACATTTCATATTACACATTCAGGAAAATCAACCCCTATATTCACCTAAAGATGTTTGAAAAAGACTTTAATGTGTTCAAAATACTCAATAAAGATGTGTCACAACTTATGGAATGCAAGGTAGAGGTGATCCTGCCCCTCTACTCAGCACTGAGGAGGCCACCTCTGGAGTACTGTGTCCAATTCTGAGCTCCTCAGTGTAAGAGAGACGTGGGCATACTGGAGAGAGTGCAGCGAAGGGCCACGAAGATGACTGAAGGACTAGAGCACCTCTCCTATGAAGAATTTCTCACTTTGGAGATATTCAAAAGCTGTGTGGAAATGGTCCTGGGCAATTGGGTCTAGATGGCCCTGCCTGAGCATGGAGGTTGGACTAGTTGACCTCCACAGGTTCCTACCAACCTCAGCCAGTCTGTGATTCTGTGAAACGACAATCTAGTCTTCCTTTGAACTATTTATGTGTTTTGTTCTTCTTTTCAGTTAATGCAGCACAAAGCACACACTTAGGGACTGGGCGTTACTATTATATGTGACTTCACGTAAAGGACTAACTTCTCAATTAGCTCTGAGAAATATTTGTGAGAAGTAACAATTATTCTTTTCTTTTTGCCCTTTGGCTCCAGAGGAGAACCAGTTTGCAACAGTTTTAGATCAGCTTCCAGGTTTTCTCAATTACATGTACTTAATAACTTCTCTATGCTTTTGGCCTCTCTAAATTCCATGTTTTAGCCACTTCCTGATACTGGAAATTGCAGTAATGACCTGCTAAAGAGTCTGCAATAATGGTTAATTCTTATGTGTAGCTGTACACTTTTTTTATGCTATATATATTTTACATAAAAGATTTTTTTTTTCCTTGATTCTGTTTGACACAATAAGACAGCATTTAGTCTCATGAGATAAATGTTCTGGTATTTTTCCAGAATATCCCATTTAAATGGTCTTTAATTGCTGGTTAGTTATTCTTAAATTAGACTTCTTTACATTCACATATTTAATAGCAAGAAGTATTCCACAAACTTTAGGTGAGATGTTTGTGAGATGTTAAACCAAGTCACCTAGAGCAATGGTGAATTTAACATCATTTGGAAAAGTTTTATTTTTTTAAAGATGCAAGATTTCCTTTAAAGAAGTTCTTCATTCTGATTCTTCTGGAGCTGTTAAACAGCCTCTACAAGCAGTAATTTAAACACGATGGTTTACTTTTTGCTTGTGTGAATTTTTTGGGGTCTTGTGTTCATCTCCACTCTTCATGCCAGCACTAAAACAAAAAAAGATTCACAGGATGTGCAGATTTGTGCTGGATTAACAACACTGATCAGATCTCACGCCTCAGTATTTCAGCCACAAAAAAATCCGACAATACTTTCCCTAAAACACAACTAGATGAATACGGTCTATTTCTGTTGTGATTATCTACCCCTTCCAGGACCCCTGAAGGCTTTTATTTCTGAAATAATAGATATGAGACAATGACAGGGGCAGATCTAGGATGTGATAGAAAACACTTTTTCTAAATGCTTTGGTGGTAACTGTTACTCACAGCTCAGAGCCTGTCAGACTTCAAGATATGAGGCTAGGAAGAGAAGTGCCCTCTCTGTCAGACTGCTATTAGAATGGAGATAGTGAATTCTTAAGTTCAGTATAATTTTTTCCTAGTGAGAACATTGAGTTATATTCCCCCCCAGGCAATTTCCAACTGTAAGAAGATTTCTCCAGAACTGGCAACCAGCTTGATGTCTTCTTTGATATGCCTAAAAACATAGGTTAGTTGCCTGACAATGCTCTAGATTAGGTGTGTTAGATTAGACTTTGAGGTAAATAAAGGTACATTTTGTCAAAATTTATGTAGGAGACACTACTTTACACTATACAAAATGTTTCAGATAAAGGATAAGTGTTTTCTTTGTTCCTTCTCTCCTTTTCTTCAGTATTTAATGATAAACCTGAGAAAGCTTTAGAGTAGCAAGAAAATTTCTATTTAACATCTCTGCAGACATTGCTTCCTCATTCAAAGAAGGCAAAACTTTAAAAGTCAGAAACTTTAGATATTTGGGCTTCCCTGCCAATCTTTTCTTTTTGAAAAATCCCCCAAAATTTTCCATAAGGAAGAATTCTAGACAAATCAATAGTAACTTTACATCCTGAGGTGAAAAAATAAACCCTCCACATAGTAAATTTAATAAGGAGTAAAATTTCAACTACAACTTCTAGACTATTTGTGAAAGTAAAAAAGAAATTAATGACTCAACAAAGAAGAGGCAAAGTTTTTAAATAAGCCCTGGTGTCAGAAACACTGAAATCTCAGTGGTTGGGAAGGAAAAGGAGAAAAAGGTACAACTGACAGAATTTATTTCAATAACAAAATTATATGCATCTTCTGACAGGACATAGAAAAATTTGTGGCCATAGGTATGCACTCCAACATGAGGTAAGCTAAATTCCTGAGAATAAACTTAGCGCTTCTAGTCGGCACTTGCAACCACTTTTATCTTATTCTCTTTTCCCATTATTCTGCTGCAATGTGTTTAAGAAAAGAGTTTACTTTCTACAGAAAGCAAATAGAAAGCAAAGGAAAGATGTAGAGAAGGTTCCTGTAAAAAAAAATATTTGTAGTTGTAGATAGGCATCTTACTTTTCCATCCATCTCTTCAATCACTTAGTATGTAAGGATGTATAGATACAAATTAGTTTGGGTTTTCCATAAGAAGTCATCTTACTAATATATTTGAGCAGGAATAGGTAATTCTTACAGAAACAGAGTCAAAAAGCCAACAAAAAATTCCACATGTGAATTGGTCTTTTCAGTTGCACAAGCAGTTTGCTGCAAACTAAAACAAAACCCCGAACAAACAACTCCACTTCTACCAATAATCAAGTGATTCTGAAATCATGAAAAGCTTGCACAGACAATATGAGAGCAGGTGTGATATCTTATTCCATAAGTGGCTTTGTTGGCCTAAAGTGGGAGAGAAGCTGATACGTAAGAATAGCATAACTGATACATAGGAATACATCTTTATCCAAATGTAAATTCTATGGAAATTATAAATTGAAGTCAGTGGGGTTACAGTGGTTACAACTGAGGGAAGAAATTAGACATTTAATCAGCATTTCTATTCTTTAGGACAATGATAAATCATTGTACTGCAGTAGTAGTTCTACTGCAGCATGTTATTTAATAGCATTTTAAAATTCTGTGCATGTATTTTCATTGGCTAAGCTTAACATACTGAAATAATGTTTGTTTGTTATGAAAGTTGACTTAATTTAGTGCATTTCCTTTAACACTGCATTTTCAATAAACTTCAATTCAATGCTGAGAATACTGAATGGATTGAAGGAATTAGCATATCTATTTGATATAGTATTATGGATAAGGAAAAACCCAGGATATTTGATTTTCAATAAAACTTCTCGTAAAATTAGAATTTGTATAAACTGATCCCTGGCTTTTTGAAAATAAGAGAAACCAATTTAAAAATATGAAATTGGAGTTTAAACTGGGGGAGGGGGAGCAAAATAGCAAGAAAATACTGGTCATTATAGTATATGTTACCAACAGACTTCCATAAATAGAATGACAATATCTAAAATTAAATATATAATATACAGTGGGATTACAAAGAAATTATTAATCTCACTGAAAAATAGGGGAGGTGAATTATCTCTATGATGTGTTTTCTTTTTCCCACAGAAGTGGCCTATAGTAATTAGCTCATACTTATAGGTCAAAATATTAAATATCTATAATGATTTAATTTATAACCCTCCTGACAGGTTTAACTCAAGATTAGAATTGAAGTGTTAATGTTTGGATTATGCAAGAGCAGGAGATGAACACATCCTGTATAATGCGAGTTATAAGTTTTCCTTGGATTAGTACTTTTTGACAAATAAGCGTTTAATTTTTCTATGTAGTAGCTTAGATAAATCAAAGACAAAATATAGGCAAGACATTATAAGACAAACATAGGCAAACAGCATGCTGATATGACAAAGGTCTCAGTTCTGACTCCTCTCCAGAGAGACTGTAGTGGTATAAAATGATTTTTAACATGGTCTATCTGTCTGTATGGCAGTGCCAGATCATCTAGCCCATGAAAAAAGAGAATGGGGTAACTGGGGTAACTGGGGTAACTGGAGTACTGCGTCCAGTTCTGGAGCCCCCATCACAAGAAAGACATGAACCAGTTAGAACAAGTCCAGAGGAGGGTCACGAGGATGATCCAAGGGCTGGAGCAGCTCTCCTATGAGGACAGGCTGAGAGAGTTGGGGCTGTTCAGCCTGGAAAAGAGAAGGCTCCGGGGAGATCTTATAGCGGCCTTCCAGTACCTGAAGGGGCTACAAGAAAGCTAGGGAAGGACTTTTCATAAGGGCAGACAAAACAAGGGGAAATGGGTTTTTGCTGAAAGAGGGTAGGTTTAGATTAGATATTAGGAAGAAATTCTTCACTGTGAGGATGGTCAGACACTGGAACAGGTTACCCAAGGAAGTTGTGGATGCCCCGTCCCTGGAACTGTTTAAGAACAGGCTGGATGAGGCTTTGAGCAACCTGGTCTAGTGGAAGGTGTCCCTGCTGATGGCAGGGGGGTTGGAACTAGATGATCTTTAAGGTCCCTTCCAACCCAAACCATTCTATGATTTTATGATTCTATGATAGGTATTTTGGTTTACTCACCAACTTTATCTAGATCAGTAAAGATGAATGACCATAACAACTGTAAAAGAGATACTGATGGTAGAGGAGTTGGCAATCAAGGCTACTGATCCTGCGGGGGTTACAACAACAAGAAAAAAATACCAGATTTATTTGTTTGAGATTAATTTAAAATACTTGAAAACTATTGTTTGTTTGTTTGTTTGTTTGTTTATCATAGGTGCTTAAGTGCTGCCTTGCATCAGGACCTGGATGTTTAGCACCTAGGGTGAGCTCATCCGGGTCAATAACTAACTTTCAGATTAAATGCAACATGATCTTGAAAATTTGTTCTCTGAACATAACACTTCTTGTGAATGAAAATGTATTTTGTACAGGGTTATACAAGCTGGGGAGTTGATTGTACCATTCAAGAGCTGTAATCCTGACCTGGTTACTGTCACTGTGTTTGGTCTTGGACACCTCCCAGCTCTGTGCCTCAGTTTTCCTGCCTATAAGATTTGGAGAACAATAACTTACTCTGAAACCTAATTAGCTGTTTGTATAGCACTGAGAAAATGTGAAGTGCTGCAATGTTATTAGTATGACTGTCTATGAACTATTTTAAAAAACAGCTTAGTAAAGTCAAAAGTGCTTTTGTACAATGTATTTGTGTGCACTTGTTCCTCTACATGACCTGAAAGGGATTAACAGCTATTCCTAGATTAATTGGCCTCCATAGCATCTTTTCTCTTGAGTCTTGAAGGGATATTCTGCCTGCAAATCCAAATCCCCAGATGCATTTTTAGCAACTAATATGGTAAGTGAATCAGCTGGTTTTTTATTAGTTATTCAAGCAGTCTGATGGGTTTTAGTAATCTAGAATGGCTCAAATGACAGCTGCTTTTACATGTTTTCTCTACAGATGTCATTTTAATAACTAACATCAGTGTTACATACATCTCCTACAAGCTAATGCTGGAATTCTTTAGCTGAAGATTTGAAAACATTTCAGATACCATCTGAATTTAAGTATGTCTGTGGAGGACCAAAAATAATAATGAAAAAGGTCTTACAAATCAGAATGTCATTCTTCAAACTTGTAGGAGGGAGGCAATACTTCCCTAGTTTTGTCTGTTGGACAGACAAGAGAAGTTGTTATCATTTACTTAAACTTCAGTTCACTTTACAGCACTATCCAAAATGACCCAATATGCATTGATTGTATTATTTGAGCAATTATAACATCTTTATAAATGCTTTCAACAGCAACAACATTGCAATAGAGAAAAATATTGGTTTCAAGTGAAGTTAGGCTCCTAACTGCCTTTAAATATCTGAACTCTGGTCTCATTTTCTAGCTGTTCAGACAAAATTATCATTTCAGTATACCGGATTATTAAGAGTTGCCAAACATCAGATGGACTGTGTTTATGCACTAGGGCCTGAAATAACATTGTTTCTAAACCTGTGAAGCTACTATTCAAAAATAAGCCTGTAAAACTTGTGATGAAGAAAATGTGAGGCATAGATTGGCATTGAAAAAATCTATAGCACTTCAAAGGCTGAAATTTTGGAGAAGGTAGCAGCATAATGCAGACTACTAAAACAAGATGTAATACTTGCTCACAGGATATGAGAATATGAATGATGAAAAACTATTTTAAATAAAGTATTTATGAATAGAAACAACCATAACCTTGATAATAGTAAATGCTTCTAGATTGCCAAAAGATAGTGTATAACTAACTACTCACAGTTCAACATACAAACTGTTTATGTTTCTACTGAATTTATCAAGCAATCTCTGTAGAAATCAAGATAAGTGGTTTTTACCATCTCATTGGCTGGCACACCAGAAGGCTGTGCTGCCATTCAGAGAGACCTGGACACGCTGGAGAGTTGGGCAGAAAGGAACCTGATGAGGTTCAACAAGAGCAAGTGCAGAGTCTTTCACCTGGAGAGAAATAACTGCATGCATCAGTACAGGTTGGGGGCTGACCTGCTGGAGAGAAGCACTGTAGAGAAGGACCTAGGTGTACTGGTGGACAGCAGGCTGGCCATGAGTCAGCAGTGTGCCCTTGTGCCAGGAAGGCCAACAGTATCCTGGGGTGCATTAAAAAGAGTGTGGCCAGCAGATTGAGGGAGGTTCTGTCCCCCTCTACTCTGCCCTGGTGAGGCCACATCTGGAATACTGTGTCCAGTTCTGGGCTCCTCAGTTCAAAAAAGACAGGGATCTTCTAGATAGAGTCCGGTGGAAGGCCACGAAGATGGGTAGAGGCCTGGAGCATCTGCCTTATGAGAAGAGGCTGAGAGAGCTGGGACTCTTCAGCCTGGAGAAGAGAAGAATGGGAGAGGATCTTATCAATGTCTATAAATTCCTGAAGTGTAGGGGCTAAATGGATGGGGCTGGGCTCTTTTCAGTAGTACCCAGTGACAGGACAAGGGGCAATGGACAAAAATTGGAACACCAAAAGTTCCACACAAATCTAAGGAAAAACTTCTTTACTGTGAGGCTGCCAGAGCACTGGAACAGGCTGCCCAGAGAGGTTGTAGAGTCTCCATCTCTGGAGATGTTCTAAACCCTCTTGGATGCTTTGCTGTGCAACCTGCTGTACGGAACCTGCTTTGGCAGGGGGGTTAGATGAGATGATCTCCTGAAGACCCTTCCAACCCCTGCGATTCTGTGTTTCTATGATTCTGGATTAGTGCTGTACCCAAACAGTAAAGATTCTGTCAAGCATTTTAACCTCTGCAGCTATTTTAGATTTTGGTTCATAGTTAGTCCTTTTTTTATGTTATCGTTACCACTATGAACATCATTATATATCATTCAGGACAGAGGAAACAGAGACTTCTGAAAATGTACACAGATACATGTATTTTTTTCAAAGATTAAATAAATTTTAAAAATACCCATAGTTGAGAAATTCTGGGAATCCTTAATTTGTGAATATAACAAACCAACATATAAATTACCTGTGCGGAGAGTAAACGTCCAGGCTGGATGAGGCTTTGAGCAACCTGGTCTAGTGGAAAGTGTCCCTGCTCATTGCAGGGGGATTGGAACTAGATGAACTTTAAGGTCCCTTCCAACCTTAACCATTCTATGATTCTATGATTCAATAGCACTCTGGTGGTAGTGATGCTGTCAGTGTTAGAGTTGGAGGGCAGGGCATGACACATGGGTGTTTAAGATGTTAATTTGCCTTTTACTGTAGTTAAATATATTCAGTTTCCTTTTTCCTAACATTAATTATAACGAGTTTCAGGAAAGACCAGTATAGAAAATAGATGGAGTTCACGGGTTAGAGATAAAGATCCAGTAGAGTTATTATTGGAAAACAGAATACAAGCAGAACTATCTTGTAGCAAGAAGCAGAGAGAACATTTACAATGAGAAAGACAGCATCATATATGTATAGATGAACATATGTGTTAAAAATAGACAGGTTCACACACATATAAAAAGGCATCTGATAGATATAATACAGTGTATAATAACAAGGAAAGTTTCTGATTCTTCCATATGCAGGGTTGGCTACAGGAAAACATTGGATTTGGATTTTAAAATGCTTTTAGAGGATGGTAGGGGTAGGAAAAAAGTCATGTCTCTATTTTAAATTAATGCATGCTTTTGTGATTCTTCAACACATGTGCATTTTGCTTTTTTACAACTCCAACTTTGTAGTATAAACAGAAACTTTCTGCTCATCTTTCATTAGGCTATATATGCACTGAGCTACTAGTTGACTAATGAGCTGTATAAGATGATATTATAAGATTTACAATATATAAGGCATCTGATGTGAGAGGGTATTACTCTAGCAGGTACACACATACATATGGAGAATTTTATTCTTCATTTTCTGAGAGGGAGAAGGAAGACTGTCTAAATAATATCAGTAGCAACACCACCTGGAAAGCCAGAGAGCAATGTAATGAACTCATACAGTGAACCATTAAGTATAGAGAATCCCCCAACCTATATTTCCAGTTTGGTTGAACATAAATTAATTTATCATGTTGCTTGGCATGTGACTCATCACAACATCTCAATACAATGCACTGGAAATAGCTCACTGCAGTATAATATATCAAACATGTAAAAGCACAGGAGAAAACTCATACATCTCACCCTAATGAAATACAGATTTTGTCTATCCATTTTGTTAATTAGCCAAGTATCTCAGATCTAATTACGAATCTATCTTTAATATGCTTGCTTCACCCTGCACATCATGGGCATACCATGATAATTATACTACATACAACTAAATAGAAGTTAAGTCCTCTGGTGTTGGACTGCAGAATCTTTAACTCTGTGGTTGGGATATTTTAATTTCTGGATGAATTTTATAAAAATTTACTTAAATCAATCCTTTGCTCTCAATCTTGGTTTAGCTTTTGAAACTATGTTATGAATGCTTGATGATAGAGTATATTTTATCTGAGGTATCTTTAAAACATCTTCTAAACACATACTTAACCACAAGTTTGACAAGCCAGTATTTCGTGTCATCTGAATTGCCCCAGTCAACAAAGAAGAAGAAACAGCCTTCATTAACAATTGCTTCAGTTAAAGAAACATAGGAAAGAACTGTTTCACTTCTTCAGTACTTGGAAACAATGGACTAGAGGTCAGTTCTGGGGTGCATTTGCAGTCCAGTAACACTGTCTGTAGGTGGTGCATTGCTCTGATGAGCACAGAGACAAGAAGTGTTCAGCATCAGCTGGAGTAGATGTAGTCATCCTTTGGTTAGTTGTGAGTTTTGTCACTGACCAGTCCTACTGATCACTGAAAGAGCTTGGATAGTTGCTTATACATCTTTAAATTTGATAGTGTTTTATCTATACATAAGGAGAGGAAAGGTGATGCATATCAGCCCTGTGTATGTTCCGTTTCTTTTTTGGAAGGGAAACTGGGCATACAGGCAGGGAGGAAACTGTGTTACAGCAGGATAGAAAACTGGATACCAAAGCGAGGGTCATTTTGGGTACATAGCCAATATGATTTCCTGTGCTGCTTACATTTGCTCCTAAATTTCTCCTAGCATCCAGGATTGAACAGCACTCTAGAAAGAGGGGCAGGGAGGACATAATCTATCTTCTCTTTGGGAACTGGAAAGAGAAGCTCTCTTTTTTTATTACCCAGTGTGTGAAACACAAGAGGCTATGTTATATTTTTAAAATTCCATACCAATGAGGCAGACCTGGCACAACATCTGGTAGGGAAGATTGGAGAGGGGAGACACACAGAGAGGAAGTGTAGTATGAAGATTTCTCTGAAAACTCACTGTAGGTAAATAACAAGCTGATTCAAAGTTTAAATGCCTCAAGAACTTTTGAATGAAAAATACTTCAAAAAGGTAAGATAATATAATGGTACTATTATGTCTGAGAACTTGAAAGCAGAGGCAACAGTAGAATTCAAATCTCATGTTCAGAGCAGTAGTGGCATGTAGCACTCCCATTGTCTCACACTCTGAAGAATGAGATACTCATTTCTCCTTTTAGTAGAAGCAGCAAAATCTGTTTGTAAAACTGTCTCTTGATTCCTTAAGCTTTCTTGCCTTTTTATATTTCATTTATAAACAAAGACAGTGTGTCCTAATTTAAAAGGATTTTTTTTTTCTGTCAGAACAGTAAGATGATCAGCTATTAAATGGAGAACAAAGAAATAGTAATGTAGTATGGTTAAAGACAAGAGAGGCAGCTATCACAAATGCATTTCTATTCAGTGCTTGAAAATATGTCCAACTTTTCTCACACTCATCCTTAAAAGCAATTTTGGTATAATTGATCTACTACTACATGTAGATTGTTAGTGTCTAGAAAATCATAATCTGTGTATTCGTACATCTATGGCACCTATCAGATGAAAATAATAAGAAGCAGTCGCTAGTACCCACAGGATTTGACTGCTATTTTCAAGGAAGAAGCTGCAAATTTAGTTTCCTGAATTGGTCCCTGATCAATTAATTCCATTTCAGTTCAAGTGAATGCATTTTCATATGTAAGTGGCCATCTCTCCTTCTATAAACTGTCTTTCAAAGCTAATGAATACATGGATAGAAGAAATTGAAATAAAAAAAAAAAGAGAGGATGGCGTGCATATGTCTCTAGATACTGTACTTTCACTGAAAATATTATTTGAATTTGAGTGGTCAACTGTTAATACATGTTTTGTATAAGATTAAGTTGACTTTTGGTAGAATGGTTAATTACCTTCAAGTTCTGTGTCCTTATATCTTCTTTCTTCAGGACTGAACTTTACTGTAGAGGGTAAATCTGTCTTGGACTGGAGGCAGAGCTAAGCGATGTCAGTGAGATTTAGAAGCCAAGACAGAATCTGTTGTTGGACGGTGGAGTGGGAAGTGAGTTCCTGAGCTGAGAAGTATACTCCTTGATCACTCTAAGCAAACATATAATGTTGTTCTTCATTACATATTTTTAAAATTCTGATTTACAAGTAAGATATTTTTGCCTCTCCTTTTTATACCACCTCTCCGTCTGGACGACTGCCTTTTAATTTCACTGCCTAGTATTCAGAAAGTCTTTCCTAATACATGAACAGTTTATAATGCAACCAAAGCAAAAGTCTATTGCACCCATAAATGCAGATCTACACTAAGCAGGAATTAATAAATAATAGGTTGTTTTAAACTTAGACATAAGCACAGTAAACAATAATAATAGCTGTAAAAGCATTTTTGCACCCAGTGGACCTGTAAAAAATGTAATGCTTCAGAGAACGGGCTTCAGGCCTTAAGCTAACTGTGCCTTAGCAAATTCTGTAAGGCCCCAGGTGTGATCTGTAAGGCTTGTTATCATCTTGCTATGAGGACTTTTGATGTGAAATGGAGGTTTGTACCTGGTGTCTCTAGGCTGTACAGCTTTGAAAGCATGGGGCATCGAAGAGTTTGAAATATGGACATATTTTGAAAGAAGAAACTCCAGAACTATAAACAACCCACTGATGGTCAATTTCTGCTCACTGAAAACATGCAACCTTTAAGAAAAAAAGCCACTGAGCAGGGAAGAAAGAGCTGGGCTGCAGGGCAAGTATGGCAGTGGGAAGGCAACCTCCCCCATCATCCCACAGCACCTGTGCCAGTGCCAGAGGCCCAGGGCTCAGAGTTGTCAAGAAAATGAAAATTTGTGCAAAGAGGAAAGATCCCAAACATCTTTCCCAGCACAGTATCGCAGATGGAAGAGCTCTCAAACCTGCTTCTTACGCTAGGATGATGGGGACTGCCGAGGGTACGGCACCAGTGCTAGAGTACTGTGTGTCACAGTGGATGTAGCATATGGCTGCTGACTGCTTTGAATGTGTAGTGATAACAACTAAAAATGAGTAGGAACTAACCATTAGCATGAAGGGTGTTAATGAATGTCAAACCAGTTAAGGTTTTCTTTGTAATTTAAACTGTCCAGGCTTATTGATCTTTTAAACATCACAGTGATCTTTAGATATCTGATACATCCTTATACACAGATTCAGTTGCTGCAATACCAATTTGTTTATTAAATTTATTCTTTTCAGTAGTTTTAGCCCTACATGATGTACTTATAAAACAGATGCCTGCAAGATTTTATTTCATATCTGACCTCAGTCTTCATATTCCAAAGATACACAAGCCAAGTTTCATTTCCGTTTTTGTTAGGGCTGCAGGCAGATATCAAGGCATCTGAATGAACCCTGACCTGAGGTTACGCTAACTTAACAGGACGTGAGAAACTATGACATGAGAAATTGCCGGACATGACAGATAAACAATGTGAGAAGCTGCCAAAAGTTACAGATAGCACTGTGAGGGCTGTCAGGGACACCTGGGTCTCAGAGGTGGTTAAGGGGGAGTTAAGTGAGGAAGGGGTTGAACATCACAGATAACTGGAGGGGAGCATTGTGAACCTTTGAGGGAGAATAACATTGTAAGATTAATGGCACCTTGGCAGCCTAATGTTGAGATTACCTAGGTAGCAAAATAAAAAATACCAAATTTGGATATGGATGTAGCAAGACTGAGACCAAAGGGCAAAAATTAATTATTAGTAACTATTTGGGACATGACTGGGGTCCAGAAAGGGTAGTGAAGAGGAGGGTAAAGAAACAGGAAAAAGGGCAATAAGATACACAGATGATGTGTTTGGGGATGTCCAGGGATATCTTCTGTGCTCCACTGCAGCTGGAAAAGGACAATAAAGCAAACTTGTTCCAACCGTAACACATGTATTAATCCTGCTTCTGTGATCAGAACTGAGATCAATGGCATAGGCGCTTTTTCTTGCTAGCAAGGAAAAACCCAGGACAGATGGATTGAGCAACCTCATATCATATTGTCAATGCCTCCTAAACAGTTTTTAACACTTTTTGTCTTTGCTATGATAGATGCCTAATACCACAAATTGGCTAGGTATTCCTCACAAGAATTTATGTTTCCTGGATATGGCAATGTGACTTACATATGGCAGTCTAGACACATTTTACAATGAAAATTTATTCTTTTCTGTTGTATCTAGTTGAATTTATTTTAAGTACAGACACAAGATGTTTGACTTTTCAACCAGTATCTCTGCAAACTCTAGAAACTCAAGGGTAAATTAAAATATAACATATGGTGATCTTCTGACAGTCATTAACATTTAGGATCCTGTTTCTGCCATAAGACAAAAGCTCTTTCAGATATGGAGTTATTCAAGAGTTTAGTGATTCTAAAATTTCTCATATAAAAAAAATAAAGCTACTCTAAAGTCATCTAGGCTTTTTTCACAATAGCAATTGCTAAAATAAGAGTAAAGGACAGAGAGAAGATGAAATGGCTAAATTCTCCTCTATGTTTCAGTTAAAGACAATAAAGAAGTTTTAAAAGAATAAAACTCCTCTGAAGGACAATGTGTGTGGGAGGGTACATTTCCCTTGAGAAGGTCTTTATTTATGATATGGTCAGGTATATCAATCTTTCAACAAAAACAAGTTGCTTTACTTTGTCCCAGAGCAGTAATTCTACTGAAAGAGGCAAAAAGTGAACACATAGTTACAGCTAGTGAACTGTATGACAGACTTCTTATTCCAATGTCCAGAATGTTTTGTAGAAAAGTTCATCGTGAACCCTAAGTAATTGTTCGTGCATACTATGTCGCAAGCAAAAAGCATACATGCTACTTCTCAGAGCACTCACTATGTCACTCAATTTATTGTGAAAACACCAGCTGGTGAATTTACAACTCAGATACAAAATTTAAAATTTGTTTACTTTAATTCAAAACTTGAACTTTTGACTGTATTGCTTGTTTGTTATTAATACAGTATAAACCCCCACAGCCTCGACATTTGCTGAATAGGTCAGATTCTCTCTGGTTAATTTGTCATACTTCAATGAAACTTGCTGAACTTTTTCAGTGTTAGCATGCAAAAATAAGTTGCTTTTGTAATTATACAACAGCTTGCTCCAGATTCAGTGTAAAGACAAAGCAGAATCCTTTGGCAAATGCAGATGATGGGGAAATGTGTTTTCAGCCAAATAATTAATATTTGATATCCTCTTAAGTTAAGAGAGCTTGATAGGAGATGAAGTACTAAATGTTTGCAAAAGTCAGTGAAAATCGAGGCATGGAACTAGTGAAAGAAGATTTTTATTACTTGATTGATAAAAAAAATATTTTTTCCCATATACCTAAAGCAGATGTGTATTCTGTATGCTATGCTTTGACCCTTCCAAAACCTAAGAATCAGATAGTGCACTGGAGTCTTTGCAGAAGGCCTTAGATATACATATTACCTCTTCCCAAATGCCTTTTTCTTTTCAAAGTCTTTGCTTAGGAAAGTGTATCAGTTGTTCTGTGCTGCAAGCAGCATACCTGTACACCTGCTCAACAGTTCACCCTGCATATAGAGATTAAATTTTTGTTGCCTTTTAAAATCAACAAAGCAAAAGATTTCCCATCTCTCAGTGTCCTTTTTGTTTTCCCGACTCAGAAACAACACAAAGTCTCAGGGGAAATAGGGTAAATCACAGAGAAAGCAACTAGTAACTCTTGTTTTTCAGTATGTACCTTTGCAGATTCCATAAGTACTTGGAAAAACAGCCACAAATGTAATATATTTTTCTTAAACATCTGACATCTCTGATTGCTTTTCCACTGAGAAAAAAACAGGGATTTTGGGCTTCCAGTATTACCCGCTGATCCTACCTCCTCTTGCTTGGAAAGCTTGCTCTTTCTTTTCCATTTAACCTTCTGTCCTGCGGTGCAGTCTGATGCTGGCTTCCTATTGCAGAAACAGAAACAGAGTTCAGGTTGGTAAGCATTGTTATGGTTTCTAGAAGGCTTTATCTTCTCCATTATGTGGCATAATAAAAATGTCTGAAAATTTCTAATTCTGTGGTAGCTGTAATGGTTCCTTAAATTAATACAGATTTTGAGGTGTTGATTGTTTGTTAGTTTAAGAGGCTTTGGCCTCATTAGAATATAATGGGTTTTCAAGGTTAGTACTGTATCATGTAGGTAGTAATAATAAATAATTTCCTTGTCAGCAGGGAGTCAATGAATATTTTGGGACTCCATCTGCAGATTATTTGGCTAGCAGGAATACACTCTGCATATATTCTCCTATTGATGTGCCTGTAAAACTCCCGTTAATTATAATAGGGATTTATAAATGGACATCAAAAGCCAGTCCATGAGCTCTCTGAAGCCCTGATCTTGTGAAGGCTTATAAATGTCTTTAATTTTGCACGCTGTTAGTAGTACTGTTGAAATCGATGTAACTTACCATTAGCTACCTGCTGAGTGTTTGTAGGATTGAGGACTGGTGGTGATTTTATACAGATTTTACTTAACTGACTCCACTAAGTTTACTTGTGATTTGCATTAAAATAACAATCAGAAAACTATGACCTGAAGGGGAAATGCAATCCTAATTGTAAATACATTTGAGACCATTTCAGAACTTTACATTGAAAAAGATCACCGTTGAACAACACAGCTGTGTTAAAGGGACAGTCGGGCCACGTATTCCACAAATTTAAGTTATGCAAAAGAAAAATCACATACAAAAATTAATATGGCTCTGCAAAAGGGTCACAAAAACATTAATTGAAAACATGTCTTGGTTCTTTCTTTTCACAAGTGTCATTTGAAAATATTTTTTTTTATTAAAATGTAGTTGTCCTGGTTTTGCTAGGGTAGAGT
>NW_010303138.1:0-8372 GCF_000700745.2 Antrostomus carolinensis
GTGACTGGCCTCCAGCTGGATTTAACTCTATCATGTCAGTGTAAAAGGACATCAGTATAATGTGCACTGAAGATTTGTAACTGTGCACATTTCTCTATGCAAGATGGGAAGAAGCAAGGGAGCAGGTGCATTGCTCAGCCAGCCCTCCTTCCTTCTTGCTCTCCTTAGTCCCTGTTGTTTTCCTGCAGCCTCCTGAAGAGCTGCCAGCCAGCGTTAACTCAGATCAGGGTTGTTGTTTGTAATAGTCACACATTTAGATGATTAACGTAGGGCTGTTCTGGCTTTCATAACTTGCCTCATATGTGGTTCTTTTCTGGGTTAGTGTAAATAATGGGTATTTTCATTATATAAACAGTGTCCGAGAGTTACATCTTTCTGTCCCACTTAGGTCTGTCATGTTTGTGGTTGAGTTAAAGGGAACACTAGGTTTTATCTTGGGACTACAAAAGTAAAATCCTTTTATGCCTGCAGTATGATCAGTATTTACCAAAAAAAAAAAAAAAAAAAAAAAAAAAGAGACCAATGGTTTCTGGTTCCAGTCCAAAGTAAAGTCTCTTCTATATTTTACAGAAGCATCCAAATGGAAAAGTCTCTTAATTCTGCTTTATTTACACCATTATTAAGGCATTGCATCCTGTATAAATCTGAAAAAACCTATTGCTGTGTCCTTCAAGTCAAGACCTCAAGACTCTGTCCTCCCAAAAGACTTGGAGAGAATCATGTAACTGATCAGCTATTGACTGGGTGGCAGGTGGAGATTGCTTAGTTTATTGATAAATCATCAAACAACTGGATGTAAAAAAGATGCTTGTGGCTAATCTGTGTGGCTCTGTGTACTTTAAACCTTGAGTTGTTTTCTGCTGTTATGGTTTTGTGTGCTTGTTTCAAGGTGGCAAAGATTTTTGTGGCAACAACTGTGTTTTTAGCACTGAGCCATTTCAGGCTTTGACCATCACTGAAGACTGCATGCTGTCACAGAAGAAATAATACAACATCATCATCCTCATAGTGACTAAATAAATCTGTCCTGTTCCGTTGTTCCTTACCAAGAGTGCACACCCATAGCTTTCTCTGCTCTTCCCTGTAGGTTGCTTGTGCCTTTCTCTGTGATTTAAGGAGGCGCGAGATGTGCATCAATTTGCACGATAGTTCAGCCTTGTAGCCTGGAGTGTGATGACTGCTAATGTGTTTGTTGGGTAGGTTTTTCTGCTTGTACAGATTAATGACCCGATTTGGAGTCTAGCTGTTCTACATGCTAGACTTCTGCTGATTTCTTTTTGTGCAGAGCTGCTAGGGAAGCTAACTTTGAGCGTATATCCTGGCACAGTTTATTCAACGTCCAGTCCTGGTGCCCAGATGGAGTTCAAATAATAATAAACTGGCCTTTTTCTCATCTTGAGGCAGAAATTTCTCCTGCCTGCTGGAGGAGATGCACTGTGAGCACTCTGGGGTTGGGTGGAGGTCTCTGTGGACCTCTGGTGTTGCTCCACACACTTCTCCAAGCTGCCACAGGGTGTATCATTTGGCGACAAGAAATAAGTATTGACTTCTCTCTAGGTTGTCATATCATGAAATACAGAGTACCTGCAGTATTTTGAGGAAAAACATAAATGTATTGCATCTTTAATTTGCACCTTCAAAACACTCCAGGTTTTCTTGCTACTGAACAGCTGAAGGGTCTGTTCCTCCTGTTGAGGCCTCAGTCTTCCATGAAGCTGATGGTTGGCAAGATGCTTTGTAGGGGACTCTTAGCTGTCAGAGGGGCAGTCGTGTGATGGGGCAGTCCACCTTGAGGAAACAGTGGTCTTACCTGTAGGTGAACCAAGAGTAGCTGTCCATGTTGTCTCTTTATCAGTATCTGTAGGGCTTCACCAGCTAACCTCATCTGCAACTATGTATATGGGTCTCCAAGTCGCTTACTGCTTAGTGACTTAACTTATGATTTTTACTGTTAGAAATCCTGGATTTCCATCTCCTAGAAATAGTAATAGTCCTGAAAATCTGTAGAAAGATAGTTTTCTAAGAATTTAAAGATCCTATTTCTAACCAGGTTGAACTGCAGTATACTTGAACTTAAATCTTTCCTGGCTTCTTGCCAATACACTTTTGAGGAGAAATTCTTCCTTGCAGAACACGTCTGTTTGAAGTGCCTCAGAGATTTGTAATGCTAGAAGTAGCCAAGGTGAGAATGATTTAGTAGGCAAAGTGCAGGTGCGTGTTAAATGCAATTTATCAGGTGGATACCACCCCCAGGTGTGTGTGTGGGTGGATGGGTTGTGAGATGCCTACCTAAAGCTTTAACTTGCTCAGTCAACACTTAATTTAGAGGATTTACACAGTTTTCACTGCATCTAACAGCATTACTGTGGCCGTAGTTTCACACAGATTAGCTATTCTTGAACAGTTTTCCATTGTGTTAGGTGCAGGCACATTTCTCTGCTGAATCACTCAAGCGTGGATGCCTTTTCTTTCTGCCTGGTTGTTGTAACAAGCTTACCTGTTGTGACCACTGAGAGGTTATCACCGTGTGGTAGGTAGTATTGTGACTTTTGGTAGGGGATTTCATCGTTTGGTTTCATGCACACGTTTATGGAGAAGACTCATGTCATTAAAATCTTTTTTACATTTCTACCATCTCTTTTTCCAGCACCACTGAACAATGAGATTATGATTTTACCTGTATATTAGTATGACACTGTTGAGAAATCAGTGGATTTAGTTGTGATGAAATCCTTAAGACAGAGTTATCCAACTTTGTAACTTGCATTTGCCTTTGTACTGCCTCCCAAGAATATCTGTTTGCATTTTCATCAGAGACTTTGGAGGCATTATCTTTTCAAACGTGACAAGTAACGCCAATAATCTGCATTAGCAAATCCTCCTGCAAGGTTCTTCTGTTTCCTTAAACTTCATGCATAATAGTTGCTGGTAAATATTCTCTCTTTTCATCAAAATAAGCTGTAAAGAACAGTGATTTTAAAGACTTCATGCTAAAACTGCACAGATCTGCTCAGCTAGCTATGTTATAGATGCTAATTGACTGCAGTCTGAGAATAAACAGAGGAAGTATAAATCAGAAAATACTGTGAAAGTTGAGAGAAAAGTGACTGTGATTTTGAAATGATGCTGTGTCTTTTTTGGTCCTGGATGGGTGAGACCAGATTCATTTAATGCCAGTAGCAAAGCGTCATTGTCTTCAACTGGTCTGAGATTTTACTGTAATGGGTGTGGTTAGGGAGATTTGACATTTTCACTTTGATACCTAAAACCACACACACACAAAAATTATGTGGTTTCTTTTTCTGTTACCATGTAGACTCCACCTCTGTTTTTTTCCGAAGTTTATTTCATCCCTCACAGCTGAGCTGAAAAATCAGATACCAAATCTGATACACTCGCATTCCATGTGGAAAAGAAAGCTTGGATTTGGAGTCAATCCTGCCTCTGAATAAATAGAGCTTACTTTTCAAACAAACCTATGCTGATTAATAATGCACTCGTGTATTGTGCCAAAGTAAATTTTGCATAAGGGCTATGAAAAAAACACTTGAAACTTGGTAATCTGCACTGAGTTTTGATTTTGGTTAATGTGAAATTAAAATTTAGGGAGTCAGGGCTCTGCTAAAATGGTAAAGAAGCTGCCTCTGCCACTGTCTATGGGAACTGCTGCATTTTGCACAACTTTTGTCTGTTTTGGGTTTTTTTTATCTTCCAAGAAAAGAGCAAACTCCAAAGCTTCAATTCCTCTTTTTCTTTTATTCCTGAGCAAAACACCTTTAATATAAAAAGGAAAAAGTAAAGAAGCATAATTAAGCCATTAACGCGTGTTGTTTATGATACATAGTTAAAGCGCCTTTCTCCTGGTATCGACACTCTTCTTAAGACAGATACAAAGCCTGTGCAAGCACATAGACGCAAGTCAGGGCTTGAGCATTGTGAGAAGACTAACTTGTAAAGGTCTCTGTTGGGAATTTATGCTTCTGCTGAAATTTTAAGCTTTGAGCATGGTGTTATCGTTGGCTTTGTGCAGTCAAGATTTTATTTCTTTGGACTGAGGTGTGCATCCATGCTGAGTCTGCAGTGGAAAGAAGTATTACTTCAGATAAGTAAGATAGTCTGGTGGTAACACTGTGGTAGTAGTAAGAAAAATGTGTACTTTGAAGCGGATGTAAACAGTTAAAAATTAATACATTTGCAGTTTATGATTTTTCATGGTTGGCCGGAATGTAAGAACACGAATGCATTGTGCAATGGTAATTTCTTCTAACACTGGCAGCACCGTCCTCGGTGGAAGCGAGGAATCATTTTGCAACTCTTCATATATCAGTTTGTCAAGCCTGACCATGTTTTGTATTTATTCAGGAATTATTACAGTGTAGCAAAAGGTGAAATTTTTGCTATGATGTGTAATCAGTTCATCTGTTGGCTGGTGGATCAAGCTATGCAGAGAAGCAGTTAAGACATCACTGTCTTCTTAGCTTTTTGCATTAGTTTTACATGCAGCTGCTTTGCTTCAGCCAGTGCCCGGTTCTGCTGTGCTCAGTTCAGTAAATCATGGCTAATAAACAGCAATTTGTTAACGTGATGATGTACAAAAATATAACAGAATATGTAGGGGTTTTACATGCTAATGAGCTCTCTGCTCCATTCCTTATTGTGTAATTCTTCCCCATCGCCTTTCTGTGATGGAAGTGCTCTGTTCACAGCTTCTGCCATGTGCAATGTCCCCATGGAGACCGTGTGTGCTGTGCACCCCCTTTTTTGTTGGCTAGGAAAATCCTAGATGCTTATAGAAACTTCTCTTAGACATATTGTAAAAGATACCACTGAAATGAATACTCTGCTAGACTATCTAGTATAAAAAAAATAGTGATAGATGATTTCCACTTTGTGGCAGAAGGGGGAGAGGTGAGGGTGTTTATGATATTGTGAGCTGTAACAGCATATAGTCAATTTTTTTATTTTATTTTATTTTTTTGGCCTGGTAAGGATGCCACCTGTCCTAGGTACATTCTTTTTTTTCCTGCCTAGAATTTCATTCTTTTGTTAAAGAGGGCTGCTGTACCTGCGTTATTGACTGGTGAGGTATCCAAGTGATAAGTTTGCGGTTTCTGTGAGAGTTGTTTGGTTCTGATTATATCCAATTCAATCTGTTCTGTAACTTGGTCTCTTTTCCCATTTACTGTTGTATGCCTTTATTTATAAATATCTTTTTTTGTACTCTTTTTTTTATGCCTGGCTCATAAAATCACAGCCAGAAGTACAAGCTTTATGACTATAAAACAAGTTATGCCTACCTTGTAGGCTGTGTCATCTGCTGTGATGTTGTGTTCTATGTATTATCAATTTTACTGTAAGAGGAAAATTAGAGCATGCATTTTCCACATGAAGAAATCAAATGTAATCTAAATGCAAACCACAGGTTTTATTGCACAGTAATATTTGATAGCACTGCTATTACTAATCCCAGCATGACAAGAAACACAGCATAGTTATGAAGTTCACAGCACTCATTTTTTAATATTCTTTTTTGGTTAGGAAAGCTGCAAAGCTAGGACAGATTGTTTGCCATGTTGTAGTCTCAGACTTGCAGAAATGTTAGTGGAATACTGCATATTTTACAAATTATTTCAGGTCTGACAGAAATACATATCCTTCATAATTTCTGTGAAAACATTATTGAGTAGTAAACATAAAATTAGATAATTAACCTATCTAGTAAATACCTTATTATGAGTGCATTTGATTCTGTAGGGTACTTTATGGGGAAATTTATTTATTTTTATTTAGGGTTTTAACGTCCCTAATCAAAGAAATTAAGGGAAGTGATTGCATTACAGTAGAGTGCAGCCATCTCTTAATAGTTCTATATAACCTACAAGAGCAGTGGCACAGTTCCAGTGGTCTTGTAGGTTATACAGAACGATTAAGATGACAGTGAATGAGCTTCTTTCAGTGCCCCACTAAATGTTATGTTCGTGTAACAACACTTGGTTTTAGGCAGCTTCGGTAGAAGTGCCAGAACTGACTTTATAACATAATTATAACTCAGGAGCCCTAGTCAGGTGTGCTGCTTGGGGCTGTTGGATCCTAACTGACAGAGACCAGATGAGAATATATCCTGCCTTCTTGAGATGTGTGAGTTTTTCCACGACAGCTTCTGAACACGGAGTAAGTGTTGGTGCAGTCCGTGAAGGCTGATCTGGAGTTTTTAGTGCCTTTCTATCTAGTTAGGGTTTTCTCACTTTTTCATGTAATCTGTTACTGTCTGGGCATCCAGACCTATTCCTGTTAAGGGGATATTAGCAAGATACCTGGAAGGAACTGGCTTGCTTAAATGATATACACTGTAACTTAAGATAAAATAAATCAAATTCAGAAGCAATATCACTGGTACTTATGTCCATGCTACTTTGATCATATCTGTTTGGTTCAGTGTTATTTACTATTGGTGATAATGGTTTGTCTGCTTTATCTCCTCTGCCCTGTCAGTAGCTTTGCCTCTGTTCTTATTCGGTTGTCTCAGTTAATAATACTTTCAGTTCATTGATTATACTTGCCAGCTGGCTCTAACTTGAGCTAGCCAGCTTTTCCTTTGTGCAGTTTTCCTAAATCTTCCTTGCAAATACTCATCCCTTTCTTCTTCTGAAGGGAAGCTAAGAAATTTTAATTACCTCTGATGACAGTGTCCAGTTAAAGGACTGTCGTGGTTTAACCCAGCTGGCTGCCAAACACCATGCAGCTGCTCATGCACTCTCCCCCACCCTTCAGAGCGGGGGAAAGAATTGGAGGGGTAAAGGTAAGGAGACTTGTATGTTGAGATAAAGACAATTTAGTAAGTGAAAGAAAATAAAATTAGAATAATAATGATAATAATTCTGATAATGACAATAATAATAGAATACACAAACGAGTGAGCAGTTGCTCACCACCCACTGACCAATACCCAGCCTGTTCCTGGCTAGTGATCCTGAAGGAGAGAAAATCCTGCAATCCTGGAAGAGAGAGCTTTCTGGCCAACCCTCATATATATACTGAACCTGATGTTATATGATATGGAATATCTCATTGGCTAAGTTGGGTCCCTTGCTCTTGCTATGCTCTTACCCAGCTTGCGCAAATCCTTCTTGCATACCTGCAGCAAAATATGGGAAGTTGGAAAGTCCTTGGTTTCTTAGCAACAACTAAAAATATCAGTATATTATCAACATTCTTCTCATACCAAATTCCATACTAAATCCAAAACACAACGTTGTTCTAGCTACTAAGAAGAAAATTAGCTCTATCCCAGCCAAAACCGGGACAAGGACAGAGAGATTTTTTGAGAGAGTTAAGTTCTATGTGTTCTACTAAACCTCTCTTTCCTAAGGCGATCTTTACTTTCAAGTAGTCTGTGGTCGTGTCTTGGTCTTTTGGATGCAGTTACAGCTTTTGGTTGTACTGGTAAAGCTAAAGTGATGGACCACACTGGGGTTTGTTTTTTGTTAATTTGTAATATTAGCTTTCCATATTAAAGCAGAGAAAATGTGAGACCTCATGTGTGTGCATATGCATGTGTCCTTTGTGCTGTGTTTAAGTTAAACCAAGGATTTTAGGTCTTCTCAATATGGCATTGTTTTGTTGCTGGGAACCTGGAAATCTCTGAAATGCTGTGTATGAGGCTGCTGAAAATGTCACTGTGAGCTCTATCGCGTTATCAGGTAGTACACTCAATCCACTGACCCTTTCAGTCACTCTGAGTCACGGCAGCCCCCTGAACCTGTCAGTTCCCCTAAATGTGGCTACAGCTTGAAAAGTCCAGCTGACCTTGCAGCTTGATTTACACATTTATGGACTTGTTTTTGTTGACACTTTCTAAAATATATTCCCCCTCGTGTATTCCTTCTGCTGGTAAGTGGTTGTGGGAGCAAGTCCCTAGTTCCCAAGAAAGCAATGTACCATGTACACATGTACCAGTTGTGCTATTTTTTAATATGCTTTATTTTATCCAGAGTTACAGTGAATGTTGTACAAGTAGCTCAAAACATACTTTAGAGCCTACACCTCTTTTACAGATGCCAGGGAGAACAGCATGTGCTTTGACTTCTTTCAACTGTCTTCTCCAGCTCTGTTGTCTTCAAAGACAATTTTTGTCTCCTTTTCTCTTCTTTTTATTTTTTCTTTTTCTTTTTTTCCTTTTTTCTTCTTTTCCTTTTCTGTTTTCTGCTTTTCTTTTTTTTCTGTTTGTCTGCTTTTCTGTCTTTTTTTTTTTTTTTTTACAGTTCTCTGTATTCTGGGTCTCCTGGGTTAAGAAGAGAAGAATGAATGAATGTGGCAGTACGTAATGTAGTAATATAAATTTTTATTTCATTTCATGATTAACATTTTGAAGA
>NW_010303138.1:8419-29486 GCF_000700745.2 Antrostomus carolinensis
AGCAGGCAGTGATTATAATCAACTGAGGATGTCCAGAATACAAGAGAAAGCAATGCTTGATTACAGCATTTTCCAGTTTTACAGTTAAAGATATGAAAAAACACAAATAGTCCCTTTGGGAAATGAAATATAATGGAAGTGTGGTTATTAAAAACTAGATATAATGTACACTACTTATTACCTATTACTGTAAATCACCATGAGATGCAGGAAACACATCAGATAGATAAAACAGCCTTCTTGGAAGATGTTGCCGTATTTTTCAGTGGATTTTTTTTTTTTCTTCTTAGGCATTGAATTGATTTGGGGTGTGGAATTCATTTAGGAGCATGTGCATTGCCCTTTTCTGAACGACTATGGAAATGAAGTTGCTATCTGTACTAAACTGTAAGCTGTGTTTCGCGGTACCTCCAGGAAAACCGCTTAAAAGGGCAATTGCATACACCAAGTACTAATAAACATTAGTTACTTATAGTTAATGATGTTGCCAGCCTTGAGTATTTCACTTACCTTAAAATGGAAGTGCATGTTGATCTCCATTTCACAAATGGAAAAATTGAGTTAGATGGAGTTCAAATGACTTTTCTGAAGTCACTAGCAAATCACTGTCAGATCTGAAGATACAATCCAGCAGCCCTCTCCCCCATGCCCTACGTGGTTATCTACAACTCTGAAGTGCCTAAGTCTCTTTATTTATTAATGTCTTTATGCTCATTTTACAAAGATGTGAGCAACTTTACAGCTTTCTCAGTCATTTCCCTGATGTCTGCCAGTACCCTGTCCATCACTGAACAATGTGGTTGTGTTACTACAGCCTGGGTCAGTCAGAGGTCTTACAGTTCTGATACCCCCTCTGTTGTCGTGGGTGAAAGCGGAGGTAGGTATGTATAAGTGAAAGTGATTAAGTCACATCTGTACCGTCATTGTCTTCCCTTTTCCTAAGGGTTTCCTGAAAGAATTCTTATAAATTACAACCTAAAATTTATCCTATGGTTTAGAGTGAGGTTGGCCTAATGAGGACATCCAACTTCAGCCAGTGAGTTCGCGTGAATCTGTTGTGATGTGCAAGTATGCAGTGGTGCTAACCAAATCAGCTGTTACATAAAGACTTTTCTTTGATCTGCTAAATTAATAGGGGTTAATTAGATTAATTAAACAGAAGATAACTAGAGATGAAGAAGAAGGTCAAGCAGAAAATTGTTGTCAGTTGTAGCCTTGTGTTGGGTTAGCCTTGGTTAACAGCCAAATGCCCACACAGCTGCTCGCTCACTCCACTCTCCCATGAGACAGGGAGAAAATAGAAGGCAAGTGAGAAGATTCGTGGGTTGAGATAATGATGTTTTAATCAGGAAAGCAAAAACTTTACATGCAAGCAGAGCAAAAAAGGGAATTAATTCACTGCTTCCCATCAGCAGGCAGACCTGGAAAGCAGGGCCTCAGCACGCATGGCGGCAGCTTGGGAAGACAAACACCCATAACCATGAATGTCCCCATTTCTCCTCTGTTCCCTGAGCAATCACTGCTGAGCACGACGTCAGATAGTTTGGAATATCCCTTTGGTCAGTGCAGGTTAGCTGTCCCAGCTATGTCACCTCCTAGTCTCATGCCTACTCCAAGCCCACTGGTGTGGGGTGGTGCAGGTTAGAGTGGGCACAAGAGGAGATCTTGCAGCTGTGCAAACCCTGCTGAGCAGTAGCGAGAACATCAGTGGGTTATCAGCTGTGTTTCAGCCACAGATCCAAAGCACAGCATTGTATGGGCTGCTGTGGAAAAAATTAACTACATCCCAGCCAGACCCAGTACAGCAACTAAACGTGGTCTACAGCTCTAGAGGACTGAAAAAGTATTCTACTTTCTTAGAGTACTGAATAAAACTCATGAAAACCAACCAACCAACCAAAAAACAAAACCCCAAAAAACTCAATTTCTGAGGAGCAAACAGCAGCAGGCTGACAACAGCCATTCGTAAAACTAAAACGATGGAGAGAGCGTTGAGTAAGCTGGACACGAACGAATTGCCCACAATGAATGTAAATCAGTCCGGGCATCTCTGCTGAGAGTTGCATAAGAAAATGGCAACATCAGACCTCTCTGAAATATCATATACTGCAATGGCAAAAGAACTGCAGGTGGCTGGAGAGAGATTGGGATTTATGGAATATGGGGTTTTGTGTCAAATGAGGACGTATTCATTTCTAAGAAGAAAAGCAAAGGTGAAATTGGTAGAGACATTTTAATTAGTTTATGTGTCAGCAGGGTTTTTGTTCATATTTAATTCATATCTTGATCTGTGACATGGTTATAGAAAGGTCTGTGTTTGGGCAGCTAGCGAGAGAAGGCAATGGAAAAACCCTATTACTTATTTCCAGGCACTTAATTAAAATATAAAACAGGCAATATGGTCTTTGGGTTTATTTTTCCCATGTAGTCTGTAAGCAGTAAGTTGAAATTGCAGAACAAGAAAGTACACTTGCACCTTCTTATCTTGACCTTTGAGCTGCTTCTTCTCTGAGATGGACATGAACCAGGCCCAGCTTCAAGGTGTTGAGAGTCTAGCAGGGCATACCTGCCCTAGGTAGCCCTTAAATCCTACTGGGAATAGTAAGCCTTGAAGTTCGTTAGCTTGCCAGTGTTTCTTCTCAAGTCCCACTGAAGTGACATGCAGCCTTGGTGTTCTTGTGTGGTACGGTCATCTTCTTCCTCACTAGCACCTAAAAAATTTGAGTTGTTTGCTGGTCTTTCTGAGATGTTCTTCTATGGAGAAGCTATGGTTTGTAACTCTCCCACCTCTGGCTCTGTGAGTCTAAGCAGTTTTTCCAGCTGGGTGACCCCATGAGCCATAGTGGTCTCGTTGTGCCTGTACCTTGCTGCTCAGCGAGGCTCCCTTCCAGCCTCCAGCTGCCAGCCCTACCTGGGCCTCTGTTAGCTGGCATTTTCTGGCTATGAGGGTAAGAAAGCTGCTGCCTGAAGAATTACATGGTCCATAGCTGGAATTTCTCTCCCTGGAATCTTGGAAGCTGTTAGATGCAAGTAGAGTATAATTAACTCTCTGATGAGTACTGGTCTGTAGGTGTGGAAAGCTTAGAGTTGTGAATTGTATATACAGTTTTTTTTATTTCAGTTTTTCTTAGGGATTCCTTTCTTGAACTTTTGGAAGCTGTGGTTGTAGGGATTACTTCACTCGGTGTTTACAACCTTGGCTCATACCAGCTTCCTGACACCAGAACGGGTTTGCAGCAGCAGGAGTGTGCTCGCCCCAGGGGTCAGCACTGGCCATCCCCTCCTGCCTAGGACTCCAGACCCTGGCATTTCCAACAGGGCTCATGTTTTAAAAGGAGTAAAAACAGTGATAGTTGATATGTGATGGTTTTAAACGTTAATTATGTAATTAATGGATTCAAATGAAGTTTTTTGTTTAGTAGGTTTAAAATAAACATTAAATCAACAATTAGCTTTTACAATAAATACTTTTTTTTACCCATAACGATATTTGTCATAGTGAAATGTAAAAGTATTTCCATCTTGCAAACAAATCAGAAAACATTTAGGCTTTCCTCAATTTGTTGTGACCTGTATTTATAATAGGAGAAAGCTGGGCTTCTTTTGAAATCTGACTAAAAGCTGCTCCAGGCTGAAAACTGCTAAAGTGGATTTGAATAAAATCCAGTTCTCATGTGTACAGTTAATTAAAATGCAATGCAACTACACCCAGCCTGTAAAGAAACACATGGGACACTTGTGAGGAAATAACCATGATCTAAGCTGAGGCTAAAATGATGGATTCTTTGTTTCTGAGGACATAAACTCTCTTGCAAAGCAGTATGTCTTCAGAGGATGTATGTATGTGCATTCAGATACATCTTGGAAGTTTGGGTGCTGTTTCCTTGCTGTGAGCTGCAGTGTGATTAGTAGAGCCAGGTGGAGTGGGTTAGCAGGGCTGCTCACACAGGTGAGCCTGATTATGGCTTTTAAAACAGGTGGGTGGGACCTGGGACATCCTCAGTAGTGCAGCAGTGAGCCTACTGTGGGGGAGGAAATGCTTCACCCTGAACATGTCATCCACAGAAGGTGTTTCCATGTATCTGAAGGGACTTGATCCAGGTACCTGTGATATAATTTGGAGTTACATATCTGCTTAAGCTCTATGGAGGACAGATTTTTGGGCTTGCCTATTGTGGGGCCTACAGCTTTGGTGGGTTTTCAGAGGTCTGTCCCTCATCTCTGTGGCGGGGGGCTCTGCTTCACCCTGAACATGTCATCCACAGAAGGTGTTTCCATGTATCTGAAGGGACTTGATCCAGGTACCTGTGATATAATTTGGAGTTACATATCTGCTTAAGCTCTATGGAGGACAGATTTTTGGGCTTGCCTATTGTGGGGCCTACAGCTTTGGTGGGTTTTCAGAGGTCTGTCCCTCATCTCTGTGGCGGGGGGCTCTGCAGGATGGTGAGCCCTGCCTGCAGCACAGTGGTGTGGTGCAGTTTGCTGTAGGTATACATACACCACCAGCAAATGACTGCATGGTTCCTACAGGGAGGTGGCAATGCCAGATCTGCTTCTCAGCAGAGTTCCTCTAACTTGTTGGGTGCTTTAGGGAAGGGATTAGGGTGCAGTTTTTGGTAAGAGTCTCTTGTCTGTAGGGAGCCTACTGCTTGAAGGCTACAGATGGATGAGGGGAGAATCACCATCATTCCCAGGAGCAGCCCTGGGTCAGGGTGTGAGCCCTCACTGCCCTATGGACCACACTGGTTTGGGTTGTCAGGAGGCTGGGCATGGACGTGGGTGCTCTGCACAAATGTTAACTGCTGTTTTAAGTAGAGGTTGTGCTGTGAGTTACACCCCTGGGTCAGTCACAACCCATGCTTTCAGCGTTACCCTGAGGCTCTCCTGCCCTGCCCAGCAAGTACTACCAACAAAAGTCTCAAAGCTGCCAAGATTATAAGCTGAAGTAGTGTCTTTTATTCAGACATTGGCATTGGTCGCTGCTGTGTTTCAGTGATTACCTGTTTGTTTTAATATCCGTATGATAAGGGTTGCAAAAAAAGTTGCTATAAATAGAGGAGATAATGTTAAGAAGTCCCAGAAGGGTGAATATCGTGAAAAGCTGTGAGTTGGAAGTAAGTGTGCTGCTTTCAGGAGTTACTCCTCCTGAACTGTTGCTATGGATGGAGGAACACATGTCAGTGTCTCTCTGTAATGTTTAAAGTGTGGTTTTGTTTCCAAAATGTGTTTTGGTTTCCATTAATGGGCTTTTGTATTCTCCCTGCTAATCAAATATATGTACTTCTAGATCCTTTTGATCCTAAAATGAAGCTTGTAGTGAAGAATATGCTGATTTTATTGTTCTCTTCTGAAAAGATCAAAATACTGTTCAGAAAACATGCAGAGTTAGTGGGTTGGGTTTTTGGAGGTTTTGGTCTGGTAGGGCCTGGTTGTTTTGTTTGGGTTTTTTTGGCATCATATTCTCTGTGCTGTATTTTGCTTCTTTCTTAGGAAATTTATGGAAAAAGTTGGTTTATTGTTCATTAGAAGTATAAAGACCTTACATCTGTTCATTTTGTAATCTTTGCCTTTCAGCATGGTCACTGAAAGGTGGTTAATGTTTAATGAATTTTATTTAAAATGCTAATTAGTCTTTGAAATGAAATACGCTTTAACCAAAACAAAAATCTTCCCAGAAGTTTCAGACGAGCTTATCACTCCCCCAGGCCCTTGTCTTCTTCCCCTTGGACTTTCCCTGTCGTCTCTCACCATCTCCTCCTGCTCCTGTCTGTGGAACCCTCCAGTGTGTGCAATGCCCGAGTGCTCAGCAGAAACTACAAGGCAAAAACCCCGTCCCCTTTCTTTCACAGATAAATATAGAAAGTCTGAGGTGTGTAGTGAAATGGAGACACACTTTTCCACAAAGTGGAGTGCCTTTCTTTCTTTTTTTTTCCCTCCACAAAGAAAGGAGGTCTATAAGATGACCTAACAATGCCCTTACTGTTCTATCAGGAACTGCCTGGCTACATCTTGTTTTATTTGGCCCTTGCTGAATGGCAGTTTCATTTATGTTTTGGGTGTTTGGCAGATATTTTGTCTTTGTCAAACTTCACTTTTAACATTTGTTTAGATTACTTGTCACAACACTTTCCATTTTTTTTCCAAATTCTTTAAGTTTTCAGTCAGCTCAACATTGCTCAGAAGTGGTTTCTAGTATTTTTGAACTTACTTCTTACATGTTGTACCTTTTTGAGCCATCCCAGTTAAGTTGGTTGATTTATAGTTTCTTTCTAGCACTTTCCTTTCGCAGATAGTGCAGCACTTATTTTGGGCCTCTGACTCCATTGACGGTGGGGTAAACTTCTCTTAAATTCTGTGAATAATAAAGAAAGAGACTGCAGTGACATTTTTAAAGACCTGAATGCATCCATTTTACTCCACCTCGCCTAGTACATAAGACAAGACCGTGCTGCCCACTTTGAAAAGCTGTGTTGAAATCGGGACCGTCCTTCCCCACTGTTCTGTCTGACAGGCAATGGTATTTGCTTTCTGTATATTCATCAGGGGACCTGGGCTAAGGGTTGCCAGATGCTGTCAGCCCTGTGGTACCTCTGATATTTGTGAGGGACGGATCATAGGCTGATTGAGATGGTGCTTGAATACAGACCTAGTTCCACTTCTTATTTGCCCATGCGATGTAATCTTTGCTGTGAATTTATTTTGAAGGACCTGCAGTAAGAGATGAGGGGGGATATCACTGGGGCTTCCCAGCTCCCCATCAGCAGCTGTTTCTGTTCACTTAATTCCTCCTTCAGCCTGAATCTCCAGTAATTACCAGACTCTTACTGTTTCTGATATGCCTTTTGACTCTATATAGATGTAACTGAACGGGAGAATGTAATTTTAAATAAGATTGGGGAAACTTGAAGTGTGATATTAACACTGTGTTGTTTAAAAATGAGAATTAAAAAATATATTCCTTGTAGCCATTCCTTGCTCAGGTATTGTGTCACAACTGATTTCAAAGGGATGATTTGCTACTCTTACTTGCAGCAATAATGTTTGGAGCATTGCCATAATCCATATCTCTTTGAACTGGTACTCTCTTTTGAAAAGTTTTTCAATTTGGAAGTTACATTTTTTAACTGCAGATGCTTTGGTTTGGCAAAAGGCAGTTTACCAAAAGTAATGTGATTGCTGAAATAATTTAGTGTAATACTTGCCTGTGCTCTATTGGTTTCCATACTTGAGCTGACTTGCAAATGAAGACATACAGACATGGACAGAGTGAATAAATTAACAAAACCGGCAAATGTTCCACCTTCTCCAAAAGTCCTGGAGACAGCCCGCAGACTTCAGTCAGTGTGGATGAGTCACAAGTGACCCTAAAGCCAACCAGAGGCCAAACGATGGGGCAGAATGTCCAAGAGCTGATGTCCCTGCTTGTCTGGAGGTTCCCTCTTAGCTGCTTGCTGTGGACCAGTTGAGAGAATGGCACGCAGACTGGTAATGGCTTGGTATTTACAGGGCCCAGGTGTTTGCATGCAGATGCAGATACAGTTTTTTGGACAGCTTGGGTCTGTGTCATTCCCTTTCTGCATTCATTTGGAAACCGGCATTGTGTTTGTCTGGGGAGCAAATGGAGTCCTCTCAGTAGTTTTTATCTGTCAGCTGCTATTATTAATTGATGTAATTATTTCTTTACTAATATTTACCTACGGTTTTAACATGGAAGTGACTATACAGATAATTCTGGTGCAATCTTGGGAGAAAGTCAATGCCTTAATTAGAGAAATTACTTGCTGTTCTTGAGTTGTTACTCACTAATTGATTATTTTTTTTTCCCCTGCCCTGAAAAGTGTTTGCCCTGAAATTTGAGGAAGTTGTTAATTAGGTGAGTGACATTCGAAGAAGTGTGTTTTAGCAATTAAGTTGGGCAAGTAAATTTGACAAAGAAGCTAATATTTGTCCTGAAGGAAACCTGAAACATTTGGGGTGGGGGAGGGAATTTGGAGGCATTTCTGCCTTCCTCAAGCCTTTTTCTGAAGAGTCACTGCAGTATACTGTGTTGAGAAAAACAGAGCAGCAGGGACTCTTGAAGTTGCATTACATCCACTTCTCTTTTACTGTGCTACACTAGGTCCTATAACTACACAAGATCATCCAGGGAAAACGAGGGAGTTATTGAAAAGCACAGCAGAATATTATTTTAAGCAACACACTGGTGATGTTGAAACTCGGTGCCTCTCAATTCTGCCAGGGCCAGCAATTTTGAGGATTAAAAACATATGGAATGTAGATACAGAAGATATCCACAATGCTTTTGGTATTATTTAGCATTATTTGTATTTTTCCGGCTAGCAAAAACAAACAAAAAGACCGAGAGAAAATCTCCTGTTACAGGACATAAGCCATCCAGTAGATGATTTGAGTTGGAAAGAAATTTTATGGGAAAGTTTTTCTGTAATTGCTTTCCTAGAGATTTCTTCATCCTTTCCCTGAAGCATCTGATACTGACTGCTGTCAAATGAGAGGTTACTGAACTAAATGGACTATTAATCTGACCCAGTACAGCAATTCCTGTATTCCTGTGTTTACAAGTGGGCTTTGTCTGCTGAGAGTTGTCTCTGTGGAATAAACCCTCCATTGGAGGCTAGGGAAAGGCAATTGTCCAGAAGCTTTTACACTGTTGCTATGTAATTTTGTATGTTGTTTTGAAAAAGGGTATCCTTGCTTTTTTTTTTTTTTTCACCTCCTCTTTTATGTGTATGCATGTTTTAAATTATAAAATTTAGCTTCCTCTTTGATGGATTTGCTGTTCAGTAATATTCAGGACCATTGAATCACGTAATTATTCAGAACTATGTGCTTTTAAAAATTGAGGGACAGAGTAATCTTGCTTGGCTGGTACATGGCTGAATGATGGATTCTGTTCAGAGGGTGTGACCTGGATGCCTTTGTCACCACTTGCCAGACCTGCTAACGTTTCTGTTTCTTCTTTAAAGTGGAGAATTTCTTAAAGGAGAAGAGATTATTATTGTGGTGGTTATTAATCAGGGTTGGCGATGTTCTGGTGAACCCAGCTTTCTGCCTTCACTCATTTTTAATACAGAGTTCTCTAGTTTGCTCGACCCAAAGAGGTTCAGCGAGTAACCTTCCTTTGCAGTGAGGCATATGAAGCAGAGTTGTAGTGTCAGGGAATTGGTGTGCCTTGGATTTGCTGTGTAAATCTTAAATTTGGTTCCCTTATTTTTCAAAGGCTTAAGAATGGATGTGACAGTCAAGCTATTTAATTCAGATCTTCTTAGCACATTGTACAATATTGCATCCTGTAGGTGACTTTAATTTCTCTTTACTTCTTTAGGAGGTACATTAGAGACATAGGATACAAGCGTGCTTTGTTTCATCCACAAAAATGTGAACTTCATATATGGAGAATGTGTTTCATTTCCTTACCATGTGTCAACAACTGGATACTAAACCTGTGTTTATCAGATGCAGAACTGTTTTTGGAGGATTATCACTAAATCAAATGCTATAGTGGAATTTAAACTCTCACTGTAGCTTTCTCAAATTTTCTTACTATTCTACTTATAGGCCATTTGGTCTTTGATGCTTGGATATGACATTCAGAGGTTACATTTTTGTGTTCCTCTTTGTACAAGAGAATAAATATTTCTTTCTGTTTCAAAACCCTTATACTCTTGTAATAAAGACAATACACCTGTTTCTTTTTTTTATTAAGACTCATCATTACTGTTCAAACACAGGCAGGAAAAAATTGTCTTAGCTTACACATGGTAAAACCATAGTATAGACCTGTTACTGGGGTTATAAAATGTGTTAAGGGAGGAGTTCCTGTGGTTTTCTTGAACACATGGATTCCCATTACCCATGTGTTAAAGAAAACCCATTATTCCCTTGTGGTTGCCCAGAGAAGCTGTGGATGCCCCCTCCCTGGAAATGTTCAAGGCCAGGTTGGATGAGGCTTTGAGCAACCTGGTCTAGTGGAAGGTGTCCCCGCTGATGGCAGGGGGGTTGGAACTAGATGATCTTTAAGGTCCCTTCCAACCCAAACCATTCTATGATTATTATTTTAGGAGTATATATATCTTTTTTTTTTAATATACATTTAAATATTAAAGCACACTTTTTCTTTGTCTCACAACTCCTAGGTCAGGGTGGTTACATGAATATGAGACCTAATCTGTATCATTAATGCAGCTATTTACACAGAGGAATGATCTAGGGGGTACTCTTTCTTCATCTTCTTTACTATCTCTTCCATCTCTTGCTATTTTAGAGTTCTGCATCATTTTTTCTTGGAATATTCATTCATGTGTCATTCAGTCAGGTATGTTGCTTGTAATACATCCTTGAATTTCTTCTTTTTCCACACAATTTTATCACTTCTCATTTAAAAATAACTATTTAAAGTAGGCTGGGGTGGTTTTTCAGACTGTTGTCATTGTGAATCTCTGACAGCACACTTGAGCTTTGTATTTGTGAAAGGGGGGGATCTTCACATCTGTCATCAAATTAAGCAACAGTGACTGTACCAAACATGTTCTTTTTTCCTCCCAGTTCTGCTCTCTTCCCCTCGATATGCGGAGCGACCACAGTTCTCCCCAGTTTATAATCCCTGAAGTGATGGACTCGAAGTTGAGAATTGGGGAACTTTGTCTAAGGATCCATATAGGCACAGTAGCTTCAAGAATCACAACTTGTATAAAGGAAGTGACAGCTTTTACAGAATTCACTTATTTTGAGTGGTTATTTCCATTAGCTGCCATCTTTATTGCACTCTTGCTTATGCATCATTTTGACGACACCTAAATTGCTTTTTTTCTGCTTAATTCTGATGTGCTTTAGCACATGGTACTCTGTGAGACCCCCCCAATGGACAACTCTGAGACCTTGGTGGCACAGACAGTGCTAGCCAGGAGGCGGATGCAGTCAGGGTAGTACTGAAATGTATATTTCAAACATCTCAGATTCGACTATTCTACTTGGTGATTTTTTTTTTTGGCCTGATTATAATCACAGAAGTCAGGAGTGGCTTTTGAATGACTCTGTTCTACTAGCTAAGATCCTCTTCCCTACTCCCTGCCACCCCCCCACCTCCTTTTTTTTTTTTGTTAGGGATTAATTCAGTTGCTCACCCAACATGTGCATCTGTTGAAGGAACTTCAGGTGCTGTTAGAAAAGCGCTCTCTGTTGTGACATGTCTGCTTTGACGTTCTCAGTTCAAAGATATGCTCTACTTGGCTGCTGGTATTTCCATGGTTAGATCAGATTGTCTTACCTGCCTTGGGCACCCAGCTGGGCTTCCCACCTCCTAGCTTCTGGCTCTTCTGTGTCCTTTGTGGTGCACAGGGCTACTGGATCCTGACTTGTGAAGTGCTGCTGTCCTGAAAATCGTGCAGGAAGACCCTCGATAAGGTCATTCTGCAGCAGTGGGAAAGGGCGATTACCAGGCACGTAACAAAGGTGATGTGGAAGGTGTACCTGCCCTGCTGTCTGGCTCTGGACACGTTATTATTGTACAATAAAAGCAGAATACCTGGCAAAGTGAGTTGGACTGCACCGCCTGGTAAGTATGAGGGAAGAATGGGCCACTGTGGCGGAGATGGTGCTGTCAGTACCAGGAGAGGGGTTTGCACTGGTGGCGTACTGGGCTTGACTCCTGGTGTGCGAGAGGAAAGTGCTGCTGGGAGCTTTGAGAGCATTATTTCTGCTACATTTATTGGCATGTGTGGGTTGGAGGTTGCAGAAATGAGTATCCTGTTCCTGAGGCTGAATATCCTTGCTGTTGTTCTGCTTGTGATGGTTCAGAATTGGTTGGAGGCTTGTTGGAGGAAGCACTGCTTGACTGCATCCTGCCTTTCTGCCGGAGGAGTCTTCTTGGGGACTGTTAGTCAGCCAAGTGTAGCAGCTCCTGAGGGATTCCAGATGCTGTTGAGAGCTTTACAGTTAACCCATATCTCATGACACAATTATGAAAATACTCATTATTACTTTCTTGAATGCTTTCAAAATGAATAATTTTAATATGTTACTTAGCCAGTGAAGCTGAAAGGCTGGTGATCCTGATGCATTCAGAGGCCAAATCCTGCCCAGCTGAGTTGAGGTCATGGTTAAATTGACTATGGCTGGCTGAAATGCTGAAACATGACAGTAGTTTTGGGTAGATCTGAATGCCACATGGTGGCATATTACCTGTCTCCATCCCTAAGAGTCTGCATGCAGCTTCTTCCTTCATGGTAAATGTGGAATAATCCAGGCTAGTTTCCCTGTCTGCAGAAGTGAGAAAGTTGTCTTGCATTCACCAATGAAAAGATGCTTTCAGAAGTGGGCTTGTTGGGAACAATTGCTGGAACAGGCTCCCCAGGGAGGTGGTCATGGCACCAAGCCTGACGATATTCAAGAAGCATCTGGACAATGCCCTCAGACACATGGTCTTGAATCTGGCGACTGTCCTATGCCAGGGCAAGAGTTGGACTCGATGATCCTTGTGGGTCCCTTCCACCTCACAACATTCTATGATTCTGTGATTAATTCCCACACTTGCTTATTCTGCAGGAATACCTTTGTGTTGTATCAGAAGTCCTGCTTTGCAGACTGGCGTGTATGACACGAATTTTGTCGGTGCTTAGGTTCCTGTTAGGTTATTTTTTGGAAGTGAAATGTAAGGTTGTAGTTCACTTTGGTCTTTCTGATAATGTAATCCATCTGTTCAGGACCTCTTGCAAATTAATGCTAGGGTGTAGATCTTCTGAATGTGTTAGGGCGTGGAAAAGATGTGCTGGTTTTGTGTGTACCATGATTGATTGTTGCACCTCTGTCCGTATGACCTGACCGATAAGGTTTTGCAACGTTTTCAGATGATTCAGAGGACGACTCTGGAGGTGCTTACATGGTGCAGTGTTATCTCAGCGTATTATTAGCATTTTGCAATTGCTTCAATGACTCCCTGTTAAGCAAAATATTGACAATAAAAATGCTATTTTTGTTCTGCAATTCACTCTATGACTTTGTCCCCTCCTAGTTAATGGCTGCGCTTGTTCCTAATTTTGCTACCCTATTGTTCTGTGACAGGGAGCTACAGAGAACAGAGGTTTTAAAATAAATGTTCATAATCTCCACCAACCCTCTGGCATATTCTGCTGACCCTAGGGGAGCCTTACTGGGAATATATTGGAACTTGTGATATGTAATAAGTGAAGGTTCAGGAGCCTGGAGTAGGCAGTAGAAATATTGTCTTCTGGTTAAAGTAGGACTGAAGACTCTAATAACTCAGAGGAATTACAGAACCTTTCAGCAGACATACTATTAGACTTGCCATATATAACAAAAGATGATAAATTATGTGTGTTAAGTTATTTTGTGTTAGTACAGTGTCCACACCTCCGTGATATTAAGATGATAGATGCGCCTCTAGTCCAACAGACTAGTAGTCAGAAACGAAGTTCCCTACCAGTGCTTGAACCCTGCTTTTCCCCTGTTCCACTTGAATCACCCTCCTCACTTGACAGAGGGATGCAGCGAGGATACAAACTCCTCTAGCTCCAAGGAAGTAGAATTTCCAGGTTGGTGGCAAAAAAAAAAAAAAAAGGACTGCTAACAGATTGAACCTACCTTCTGAACATAGTGTATTGCCTCCTAACTCTCTCTGGGGGATTGGGAAGCCTAGATCATCACTTCACAAATTAGGCACATCCCTAACAAAATCTTCTTTCAGGTTTCTCTGACAACCTCCTGAATAAGCATTAGTAAGTTTTTTAGTAAATCCACATGCTTATTGTTTAAACAGTATTTTATCCTCTCCTTTGTTTATCTCGATGACTGTGTTGAAGTCTTTGTTTCTTTGTGTAGCGTGTGAAGATCACATACTGCACTGACCCTTCTTTGGTGCATTTCCAGGCAGCGTGTCTGTGCCATAGCAGGGCACAAAAAGTGCTGTATTAGACAGTTGTCCAGAAGTTGAACAAAGCATGCGTGTGAACTGAAGCTCTAGAGCTTGTTCTTCTTTAAATTGGTGATGAAGGCCAAGTATAATGCCGTGACTCATAGTTGTTGCTAGACAGACTGGTTGGCTAAATTTGACTAATAGGTTCCATCCTCTGTGTCACTAAAGATGTCCCGTATGGGTCCATGCAGAGGAAGACTAATCTCAGGGATGGAGATGGTGTGCTGCTTTGCTTTATTGCAGTGGTGCTGCTAAGACCAAGGCTCTTCAGGAAGATACCTCTGAGACTGAACAGACAGATGAGACTTGCTTCTATACTGGGACAGTCATCTCTAGCAGTATCTTGTTCAATGCAGGCTAATGACAAATGTTGCAAATCTAAATTGCCTTGATCCTTCCCAGCGTTAGCATATAGTGACTTTACATCGTCTACACTGATGTACAGATAAAGCATAGCCATCAACAGTAACATTTTCAGCACCTGCCACTCACAGAGCATTTGATGAGCCTCTGTCCTGACTCGTGGCTTCACTGGTAGAGGTTTTGAGACCAACCAGCCCACTTACTGTCATCAATAAGTCACTGCTGGTCTTGCATGTCTTTGTGATCTCCTTTAATGAAGTATCTCCTATTTCAGTGGTTCTCCTGCAGTGCTCACCATGACCACAGAGTGTTGGCCTCCCAAAGAGATGTGCTTCTCTGTCAAGGAGCTATCCCTCCAAAGCTGCTTCCCTCTGCAGCTTATGAGCAGATGAAGTACTCTGTTCTTTTAATGATTCCCAGGCCTCCATCATTTACGAGGGATCTTCTGTCTGTCACCAAAACATTAACATCACTTGACCCCTCTTACTGATCTCAGAGGCCTCTTAAAGGTTATAAACAGTCAGTATAGGCCTTTTTAGTAGTTGCAGTGATGGTATGTGATGTATTTGCCACTGGTCACCATGACATGTTTCCCATCAGCTAGAAGGTTAAGGATGAACACTCTGAGCATGCTTAGGAGATCCGATAGATCCCCCACCTCCTCCTAGTTCTGAAACCACTTGGGAAGAGACTGGCATACTTGTAAACATCTGCATTGGATGTCAGCAGCAGGATGTGATTTTCCTTGCTTACTGTCTCCCCTCCCTTCCTCTCCCATCTCTTTTCGAGCACTCCTCATGAAAACTTGCTGTGACTGGGGATCAATGTGGTGCTATCTTGAGGTGCCTTGTAGGCAGGGCTAAAGACCAATTAATTGCCAGTTAAGAGAGAGACCTTCAATGGAAGATGTTTTTGCTGGACAGGAAGTGTGTCCCATTCTGAACTTAATCAGAGCTCAGTGATGCTGCCTTTCCTTTATAGATAGCTGAGTATGCTGCCAGTTCAAGGTGCTACCTGTTGGCATCTGTAAATCTTAGCAGTATGTTGGCACTGATTGCAGCTCACCTTTGTTGTCTGTGGTTCTTTTTCTCTGCTTTGGTAGGACGATGAGCGGGGAACCTAAGAGGCAAGGTACCTTAGTCCCATCAATGTTAATTTTTTCCTCTTTGTTGATTGCCACCTCGCATAGGAGCAGGTAGGATCAAAACAATCTGGTTGGACACATAGAACCTTAAAGGACAATTTGGGTCACAAAGTCCAATCTAGTTTATTGAACTGTAGGGAGAAACTGTGCAGGAACAAAGAAAACCGACTGAAAAAATGTATTCAGAGAACAAGGCTAAAGCAGTAGGCATATCGCCTTGGGTGGGAAAAGGTTTGTATTGGAGTTCCTGGTTATATGTGACTTGAGTGACCAGCCTGCTTTGTAAGAGCTGTTTTTGCTGGCTACCCTGTGCTGCTTAAATTGTGTTTGAAAGAAGTGATCTGTTTTTCCCTTCGAGTTTGGGCCTGGGCAGAAACAGGGAAATGGATTCAATCTGAAAAAATCCCCACAGGTTTGGTCTGGAAAATCTGATTTCCTAAACCTCCGTAGCCTATGGGATAGTCTCCCATTTATTATATTCTTTTTATGGAGTTACTGTTTTACATCCACAGAAACACTAATAAGGACCAACAGAGATGGCTATGCAAGAATGGAAGTTTTGATTCCACTAAAAGAAGAATTTTAAGTGTTAAGAAATAACTTTTAAAGTCAGAGAGGGAGATCAGTGTAAAAGTTCACTTAAACTCAGGAGCAGGAAACTCAGTTACCCTCCTTTTGGTTTCCATAAATGAAAGAACTTATTTTCTTGCCAGTCCATTGAGGTTTTTGAATGTGGCAGAATAAGTAAGGAATGTGTTTAGTTACAGAGCACAGTATCCTATATACCAGCACAAAATGTATTCGGAGTCCTTTGAATTCTCTGCAGAAAACTGTGAGAGAGTCTCTTATAGAAGTGATTGAAAGTCACTGCACAGGAAATCAGCTTCTCATCCTGTACATAAACATGAGCCAATTCTACTATATCTGGCTCTCAAGGCAGTATACACAGTAAATTGTTAACCCCATCACCTGACCTAACCATTTATCTTTACTTCTCAGTATAGTTTTGGCAACTGCTGAGTAATGAAAGAAACAGGGAATGCAGATAGCTGTAAATAAAAAAAAGGGGGGAGAGAAAAAAACCCAAACCACCGCTCCCCCAAAAAACCTCCCATACCCCACACTTCAGTTACAAACAGCCCTTTAAAACAGCAAACAACAGGAGAAAATGAGAAATTGCTTGATGCAGTGAGAGGATCCTAAATATGGTTAGTATAGAATGGAATTAACATCTCTGTAGAAGAACAGACGTGCAAAGCATGGATTTTCAATCCTTCGCATCTTTTCGTTGTGCTAACACAAATAAATGAATAACTCCCTTGAACCTTTGTGGAACGAATAACCATAGTGCCTTTCAAATTTTGAGATGTCAGCTGTGTGTGTTTTTAATGTTATATGTTATACATGAAGGTTGGCTGAAATAGGTTATTCTGCTTATGGAGTATTGTTCCCATATGAGGATTCGGGCTATGTCCTCACAGCTGCTGCTCTCCAACATGGACTCTCAGTTCCACTGAAATCAATAGCTGGCACAGCAGGGTTCTGTTGCATGGTATGTAAATAAATGGGTGTCATTGTCTCTCACTTTTTTATTCTTCTCCCCCTGTGCACCCCCCATCCCCGGCCCCTTTCAGATTTAGATTTGCATTTTTTTCAGGCATGCCTCAATGTGGGTTTGCAATGCAAGCAATACAAAGCGTAGCTGCTTAGGGAAAAAGAAGCTTCTCCCCCTCCCCTTTTTATACTTCCCAATAGGATTTTCAAATAAACAACAATTGCATTAATGATATTAATTATCTCTTAACAATCTTAGGCAGGAAAAAGACAAATAAAACAGAAGTCATTTTTGGAAGTGTCAGCCTTATGACAAAAAGGAATTCACCATTGCAGAGTAGGCAGCTATCTTGCATATCAAGATGTAGGAAAAGTGTCATAGTAAGAGTGTCTTAATTCTGTTGCAACAATTTATCTTCCCTCCTCCCATAAGTCTTGCACCTATAGTTGAAAATATATGACAGTTGTGGTTATGGGATATAAGAGCTACAGATCTGCTTTTCAATAAACTGACTTTGAAGTTCTGTTCCATGCATTTTCTTTTTTATTCCTGCATCTGGTCATATAGAGTGGTTTACTTTTTTTGGCTGCAGACTTGGCAGATACAAAATGCAGATGTTGTTCTTCTGACTTAAGCTGCTATTTTAAGCTTTTTTGGCCAGCAGTTGAAAATTTTAGGCTCGGTTGTTTATTTGCTTATCATCAAAGTGGTTTTTGTCATATAATTCATACGCAAGTATTAGCTTTCTATGTTTACTTTCAGAGTTTGAGATTAACAGTATGGTCTTTTTTTTATTTCCTTTTTTTTTTTAAACCAGCATGCTCTTTTGATTAATAATACAGTATGTTGTTAATGTTATGCTTCAGAGAGCTTTCATTTGCAAAAAAAACCCAAACACCCCCAAAAAACCCCAATCCTCACACTGTAGTGCTTTCCCTTTAAGAAAACCATATCTCTCTCCAGATGCCTGCATCTCTTTGATACAGAAGGGTACACTAAGTTCCATCTATAAACAGAATCCACTAATTAAGAGTAATTGCTTCGGAGATTGGTACAGGCTATTCAGCATCAGATGCATGTTCCTCTCAGATATCCATTAGCCTCTAATAAGATAATGCAGATGTGCCAGTCTGTTTCCTGTTTCCTTCTATTGTACCTTTATTGCCGTATATGGACCAATGGGATGGGCTGAACAATAAGTGGATGTCCTTTTGCTCCCGGAGCCCTTCTCAAAGGAATGTTTGTTATTAGATTGCTTTTTCTGTTTAGTTTCACATCACTATGCTAATAAAGGAAACATAACACTCCAAAGGCTGCTGCCTTTTTTTCTTTTTTCTTTTTTTTTTTTTTTTTTAACTTCTGCCATGGTAACGAGTTTATTGTTTAATTAAATCTCGTTGGATAGTCAAGAAAACAAAAATGCAACATCTCGCAGTCAATGAGGACTGGTGGAAAAATGGAGTACGCCCCTTTATGAAACAAAGTTTTCCATGCATTTTTAAGAGTTTAAAGGCAGCGTGGAGATCGTGTTACTGTATTTGGCTGGTTTACACTGGAGTCGTGCTCAGGCTGCTGAATTATTCAGTACAACTCGATGCAGCGCCATCAGCTAGCGTAACAGAAAGCATATGCACAGTCAGGGATTTCAGTACAAACTATACGTTAAATACAGTAAGGGTTCTCAAAATTGTTTTGAAAACAGCATTAGAATATGTCTCAAAGCCACCTAATAAATAACTCTGGCATTTCTTTTCCTTGGGAAAAAGATGTAGTACATTGTAGAAAGGTTTTGCATGCAAAAATCCTCTGGAATTGTTTTTGTTGCTGGGAGAGGAGCAACTTGTCTCTCTCATCTTGCTGTCCAGGCTGCCCTCACCGTCCAAAGGTTCCTGTTTTACGAGGTAGCCTAAGATTTAAGAGAGGGGAGATTTTTAGCATTGGCAAGAAAATAGGAAATGAACTTAAAAGACACTTCCTCCATGACCCTGAAAAGTTCAGGGGGGCAACTTACACTGCAGGCCAGTGGGCTCAGAGCAGCGCATTCCTCAGTGCCCAGCTCTGTGCAGAGCTTGTCCTCATGTTGGCGTGCCTCCTGTGTTCATGGTTTCGCCTCCCAATTATAAAGGAAGAGCAACAGCACTTCACTATGGTAGAAGGGTGTAGGGATGGTGGGTTTAGCTTAAAGTTTGCTGGATGCCACAGTCACGGATATCTGAAACTGACTGTTGAATTTCAAACATCACCGCAGGTAGGGCAGAACTCCCCGCTGACCTTTTCAGAAGAGGGGGAAGGAGAAAAAAGGCAAAAATCATGCTTTACTTGCAATGCTGACAACTTAATTCCCTGCTATGGACAGTGAGAGGGGAGGAAGAGGAATGTGCAGTTGGGGTGGTGTTGGCAGAAGGGAGGACAGACCATAACCTTCCTACTGGCATAGAACTATGGGCCAAGCCTCCTGGCTTGGCTTCTTCCCTATCCAGCTGCTGATGTGCATCAAAGTCACCTGTAACAGCAAAGGGATGTTATGAACTACAATACAAACTTATGCAAGTGCAAAATTCAGTAAGATGAATTATGTTACAGTAAGAATACCAAATATTGTTACCAAAAGTAAGCTAAATAGTGATATAATGGATGAGAATCAATTAATTTAATACATTCTAGGAGAACTGACAGATTTGTGGAAAGCAAAACTGGTTTCTATAGTAAAGCCTGTACAAAATGCATGGGAAATTAAGAGGAAAACGAGAAGAAAAGTTGGATCACTGTTTATCCAGTGAAATATAGAGCTTATATGTGAAAATCTGTGATTTTAAACTTCTGCTCAGCTACCCAAATACCAAGAACAAATAAGAACAAGACAAGTACACCTGCTGCATTAACAGCAGCTTATAACTGTGCTATCTGCTCTGTACTGGAGCTGGTGTGGCCTTCTTCCCCTGTGGCCATCTGCTTTATCACTGAAGTCAAGTCAATAAAAGGCCTGTAAAACCCAAAAAGTAGGTATATGTTCCATGAAAGAAGAGTCATTGGTTGCTGTTGAATACAGTGCAGTGCACAATGAGATCATCTCTTGGTAAGCCTTCAAATAAACTTTTCTATATGACCCTTTTCCACTTAATGTTCACACTAAGGGCCTTGTATGCATGAACTGTCAGTGAGGACAACTCTAATGGAAGAGGATTTTCGTCCTGTACTGGGAGGACCCTCTGAAGTGCCTTGATGACAGCCATTTTCTGAAAATTTTGCCTTGTATGTGCAGGGTGGAAATCTGTGCTGTTGCCTCACGTGAATAGGTGCTCAACCACTGCCAAAGTGACTCTGTGGTCAGTTTGGCTTGCTCCTTCTGGGGTTGCTCCTCAGCTGTAGTAGCTGGCTCTTCCTGTCCAGTTCCCTCAAGGGAATCCATGTGTAGGCCAGAGGAGCATTCGAGGTCCACATGGCATGGCAAAGATAGGGCTTGCTTCTGGACAAGCGTCCCAGTCCAGAGAGGACATGCTTCTTCAGCTGTGGGGCGTTTGCCATAGCAAGTGACAGCAAAGGAAAGTCTCCTTCTCAAAGCTGGCCACCATTGCATTGCCTCACAGTGTTTTGTGCTGTGATTCAGGTTTAGGTGAGGAAAAGAGATGTTTTCACCTTGAAACTATCTGCAGCCTAGATGCCTGCAGCTGGTATCTAATTCTGGGATCTTCATCAGTGAGTCAAGGGGTGTGAACATGTCAGTCTGGTGATACATGAGTGCAATCTTGCCTTTGGAGTTGTCTTTAGTGCCATGGAACTGGCATAAATGGGGACAACTGATTTTTGGGTTTCCTGTGCTGCAGCAGTTTCTACTTCTGTGGTTTCCTCTGCTGTGCAGTGATGAAGGTGATGGATCTGTAATCTCTGCTAGCAGAGGGGGTAATTTGAAGTCCCTCAGTAAGCGCAGAGCATGGGTGGCATTTGCTTCTTTGCATGGGTAGTCTTGCTGGAATGTAGGCATCTGCCTACAAGGTGTTCTGATCCGCAGAGGCTCCCAAGAAGCATCATGAGGGAACTGGGGCTTCTCCCTCTA
>NW_010303139.1:0-1883 GCF_000700745.2 Antrostomus carolinensis
CCAATCCCTACCATTCTGTGATTCTGTAAATCCATCATTTTTAAAAAGCAAGGTTCTGGTGTTATAAACAGGTGTAATTACCTGTACCCTTGCCATTGCCCTTTTTCTTAATTAGGACCTTTGAAGATAAATTCACTTGCCCATCTGTGGCATGTGAAAATTGAACTGCAGGATTAACAGGAAATATCCTATTAATTTCACCTCTGTATGAATCATCCTGTAGTTAAGACCTGTAAGGGATTACTTAAATGAAAGCTTTTTAATCATAAACTTAGTATGTGGGTTATTGAAGTAGGAGAGCTTCTCATTTTGAACAATTTTAAATACCAGTAATTTGTTTTTAAGACACCTGAAATTATTATCAGGATCAAGAAAGGGTATGGGTATGTGGGCAGCAGGGTGGGGGGTGAGTGAGTGTGTGGTGTCAAATTATTTTAAGGAGGCATAAAGTACAGTCAGAAGTATGATCTGTAGTGTTTTATACCATCAAAACTAGTGTCCTTTTGTATTGCAGGCACATTTAATTAACTATGTGTGTAGATTACAAGTGCAGAAATATTAAACCAGAGCATTGTCTACTGGAAAACTGTAATTCAAGTGATTTCCATAGTACTTCAGTTGCAGGAAAAGGTCTCCAAAGCCCCTATGCTCTTGACGAGGAGTTGGATAACTCTTAGCGCTGCTAACGAACGGCAGAGGCCTCAGGAGTGTGTAAGTGGCAGATCTGCCTTGAAGACTCTCCTGCGCTGCTTTGCTGGCTCTGCAGAGTTCCCTTCTCCCCCATGGTGGCATAATCTGACAGGCCCATCACGTGCCCTTGGTGCTTCTTTTACATTCTTGGGCCCTGAAGGCAGGTGGTTATGTGAAAATCTCAGCTGCTATTACTGTAAAAGAAAGTTCTACTCTTTTTTTTTTTTTTACCTTCTTCAGCACAGAAATGTAGCCTGAGAGCATATCCAAGATCTTTCTTTTAAAGAAATACCCTGGGGTTTTCCTGAAGTTTGTGAACACTGATATCACATTGCACTGTTGTGATAACATGGAGGTTAAAGGTGCATTTGCTCTGGAGAGTGCTCAAAAAGCTCCTACTTCTCTCAGTTAAACATAAACAAAGATCTCAGGCCATTTGAGTCCCTGACATTTAAACATGTGGGTAGTAGCACAGCTTTGGAGCAATGATACTGAAAACAAAGAAGGAGGGTCTTAGAGGAAACAGAGCAGGTTTCCTACTGTAGAAAGGCCAACATTGGTTAGAACTCCATGTATTTTCTTTGTAAATGCCTTAGGATCAGGAAGACAAGAATATGCACCAAGCCTGTCTGTGTGTCCCTACAAACTTTCTAAGTGCCATGGATGAAGGAGGGAATGGAAGATATTGCTGAGGCTCTTTGCAAGAAAGGATATGACTCCTTTCTGCCTTAAAATTAGAAAATGTATGTATGAGACCTGATTTCACCAGGACCTAGACATAACACAGGCACCTTTTATTTTACCTGTTGTAATTTTGGTAGTCAGTAGAGGGTCAGACAAGTCAACACAAGTGTTTTACATACCAGTGGAGAAAAGAAGGAGAGAAAGAGTTGCTGTTCACTATGTGAATTCTCTAAACAGCCTTCAAGGAAGAATGGTCCAGCCTATCCCAGCCCTACATTCCATATCCCCAACCCAGCTTGGAAGTGAGGGAAGGATGCAGGCTGACAACAAAGGCTTACTGAAAGACTGAACTACAACTGTTGTCCAACAATAAGGTGAACCCACAGCTCCTCTCCTCATCTTTTGTCACTTTGTTAATCTTTTCTTTGTGATCTAAGTGACAGTAGATCATGAATTTGACATAACTGAAGATGTTGCAAATTTCAACCGGTGCCCTCTCTTCAGTTTCT
>NW_010303139.1:1913-20170 GCF_000700745.2 Antrostomus carolinensis
CTGCAGTCACTGTCACAAGGTGTCTTCTGCAGAGATTCACACTACGGGTGATTTGCTATCAAGGTTTTTCTGTGTACTGAGAAATGGTATTAAGTATGTGATGATTATCAAGACAGCACTTTGCCTGTGTTAGAGGCAAATCCCAGGCAATCAGCCTAGCTTCTCCAGCATCATTTTGTCAATGCTCTTATTTCAGCAAGAGAACTATGAACATTAATTAATTGTAAGTTGCTTGGGAGGAAATGTATTACGTAAATATTCGATACTGTTATGAAGAGCATTTGAGAAAAAAAGGTTTATCTGAAGATGAGGTGAGGTTTAGCTGCTCTCATTTGCACCATGTAGTTCTGCTAAGTGTGAGGAGTCTTTGTTAAAAGCCACCTCCAACCAAGCTGCTAGTGCCTGCAGTGCAATATTGCAGTAGTCATTCATTAATGAAACCCACCTTTATCTTGACAGCTTTCATTTTAAAACAGTGTGGCAACCACTGCTCTTTGCCTACAGGAGGAAAGATGTGCTAAGTAATGAGTAATTCATGGGTGAAAATATGAAGGGAATAAATTGCACTTTAAAATATTTATAAAAAGCTACTAGAGGTCATTATGAATTTTCAGAGCAAAACACCTAGCGAGTTATACTCATACTAAAAGTGGATGAAAAATAAATCATATTGCGCATATATATATATATAAATAAACCATATACACACTACTTTTTAAAAACAATGGGAAATTTTGAAAATTAAAATTATTTGTATAAGTGATTTAAGAAGAAATATATTACACATGAGTACTGGGTCTGGTACTAGTACTGCTCCATATATTTACTCTTTTAATAACCAATCCTGAGCTTATTCCAGTATTATTTTAGCAGAAAGATTTTAAGAAAGTTAACATGGGAGTAGCCAGAGTAGGTTTTCAGGTGGAATCTGAGACAGCTGATAGAGCAATAGTGAAAGTTGCATTTCTTTTGCGTAATCCACCTAGAACCCGGCTATGAAATCACCATTTCCTGACCTGTATTTCCCAAACCACATGCTGTTTCCCTAAAAGTGAAGTTGCTAATGGGCTCCCAGTGGGTGGGTGGCATTTACACTACACACAGGATATTTTTCACATTACAAAAAGAAGATGCTTGACATACAAATGACTCCAATATGGTAGGCACAAACATTCACATGTTACTGCAGCAGAGCAGTACCTTGAAAAAGGTTGGGTGTGAAAGTAACCAAGAACAACAATCCTCCTCTGCCAGAGCTGAGATGAATTTGGGCTAATGGATCTGCTAGTACTGCTAATTGGGGAATTCACTCTCTTGTCTCTTCTTTAAAAGAAAAAAAAATAAATAAATTTGGGGCTATATCTTCTTGGAAATTTTGCAGGCTAAAAGTATTGTGATTGCAGTCCCATGAGAAACTACTCTTGTCCAAATATGAGGTGGGCTAACTGTTAATCACTACCAGCTGTCCAGGCTGCTGCCAAAGGACAGATTTTGTTGGCAGTGCTGGTTTCAAACCAGACTGAGCCTGAGCACTCATGTCTCACAGCATGCAGTGAGAAGTTGCTGTGCCCAGCATCCTTCCATACACACAGCCTCACAGTCTTCTGGAGTTAATGAACAATGAAATAATAGTGGAATACAGATGAAAAGAAGGCCCACCCTTTGGGAATACTTCTGATACTCCCTGTGATGGACAGCATCTGCTTTATCTGCTCGCAGTTTATTGTGCACTTCATGCATGATAACTACGTGTGGTTGGGTAGCAAATAAGGTAGCTGCTGTTGACCTAGGAGAGGGAGAAGCGATCCTCTTGTGAAAGAAGAGTCACCTCTAGGGAGAGCCAGGAAAAGAGTGGCAACCTATCTTTTGAGACACCAGCAGACTCCTGAGGAAAACACTGGGGAGTGACCCTGCCAGGCCTCGGAGATGACCATGTCCCCAGGCTGCCATGGGCTGTCAGAGCTCAGAAAGTCACCCAAAACAGCTGGGACTGGAGGCAAGAACTGCTCTGCAAGGAGCATTGAACAAGGAGATGTATCTATTCATGCCCGTTTGTTTAAACCTCTCTCAAATGGCATTATTCCTAGTTTGTGTAGTGCTAACAAACCTGATTTAGTGGACCAACATGCTTCAGAAAGTTCATTTTAACAAAAGTTGTGGCCAGCACACTGTCAAACCAGTGGCCTTGTTGGGCACTGCCAGGTCCTTCAGCATGACCTGAATTCTCCAAGCACCTGCCAAACCCAAGATGAAGAATGATCTGGTAGAATTCAATGCATGGATCACCATAACAACCTGAGATATTCTGTGTTTAATCTAAAGCTATGAGCAAATATTTAAAGAGATTCAATACTTGGTGGTCAGCAACACGACTTCAGATTTTTTTTTTTTATGACTGGGAATCACAAATAATTTTGTCTGAGAGCAAGAAACAGTACTAGCCCTGCAGGACACACATGGAGATAATATTTTGTGTATCTCCTAAACAGAGTATAGCCATGATTAGAAATTAAGATCCACTCCACCAGAATCTTAAGCTCAAAAATAGTCAGTGGCTTCTCAGTAGCTGGGAAAAAACAAACAGCTTCAACTTTTATAAGTGGTAACAAATTTTTCTGCTGGATTTACATGACACAGTTTAATGAACTTCTTTTGGAGTTTGTTTTGGGTCTTGTTTTCTTGTTTATACAGTGAAAAGACAATGGAAAGCTTGAAAAACATACTGACTTTTTCAGATTAGTCAACACACCAGATATTGCTGGTTTCTCTGGAAGGTTTGTGATTTTGTTCAAATTCATAATGAAACTTTAAATGTTACACCCCATATAGGATTTTTATCCTCTTTATATTCTCAGAAATTCAGAAAAAAATAAAGTTTTAGCCAAGGGTTCCTGTGAGTTTGGAAACATAACAGATTCTGCTGAAAAATCTCTAAATTAGATTAACTGGGGGAAGGGGATTCTTAATGAGTATTTCACCTGGTTCCTATTAGCAGAATGCAGGGAATTGCAACAAGTCAAGAAAGTTTTTGCTCTTTGGGTGATCTGGAAGATCATTTCCATGTAAAAATGTTGGTATCATTGCCAGCTTCTGCCCATCTATTTATTTTTTCAGCAAGCTGTTTCTTGAATAGAAGGACTAATGAAATCTGGTCTCCTTTGAATTTGTGTGCTGTGTGCTTTATACATCTCCACTGCAGTGATGATGACAGCACACCCAAGTACCAGTTATTCCCACCACAACGCTCCCAGCTCAGATACAGATACAGCGTGAGCCCCTACCATGGTATCCTTAGATCCTCCTTGAGTTTGCAGTCTCAGCATTTCACCAATGAAAAGGTACCATAAATAACACAGAAGACCTCCACTGCTCTTGTGCATACGCTAATTACTACTCAGGGTCTGGTGTTGTGGCAGGTTTTGTGCCAACAGGCCAAACAGAACTCATATCACTGAGCTCACAAGATAGGATATTTCTTAGCGGAAAGCACTAATTTGGGTTTCTGACCTTTAGTGAAACCTGTAGGATCTGGAGCAGCTTCTGCTCTCAGAGCAGTTCAAAATGTGGGAAAGATGGACAGACTGCAGTTTATTAATACAGGACTAGTCCCACTGGATTACACTAATTTTGTTTTCTTGGGAAACCATGAGGAAAACTGAGAGAGAGACAACCCAAATACTTCATGTATTATGGTATCATTTAAAAATGGAACATCTCCTGAAACAACACAGGTGGCTTTGGGGACCCACGCAAAGGAAGAAAAGCCCTTTGCTGTCTCTGTCAATATGACTGCAGGGATACTGGAACAGAAGCCTGGATCTGAGTTTTCCAACTGAAAACTCGGTGAGCTGTGGGAAGCCCCTCTAATGCTATACGGACACTCCAGTTTAAGCAGGAGTACAGTCCTAAATTAGGAGGTTTGACAATAAATTCAGCTGTCATACATCTACTACTAAGAAGAACTATTTTAAAGAAATATATTATTAACTCAAATGCTACATGAATCCTTCAAAAGCTAAGACTCTGAGGGGATTACTGAAGTGGGAGCGCTTTCAGGCTATGCTTAATACATGTCTTATTAATTTAAAGCCTCATTATTGCCTTCGATGTGATTATGACCCCAAATAAACCTCCACTGTGTTTGTCAGAGTTGTTTTCAGACTCTTTATGTGGTGCAACAATTACTTCTGAAAGCCTGACTGATTTTCAAAAGGTAAACACATGAATCTCTTACTTGGATTACTTGAGCTTTGAGGCCTGGACTCCCCAGGGACTCACTCCACAAAACCAGGACCACACAGCATTCCACAGTACACACAAGCAAACACACACTTGCATACAAAGAACTTGTACAGAGTCATGCTTTTCCATTTGCTACCCAGAAGCAGAAAACTGTCCGTTAAGAGATGGGGAAGATCTGCTGACAGGTTGTCCTTCCTGGGCCCTTCCAAAGCACAAAGGGGCGATGATCATTTGGATCCTCTGCTATTGGGGAAATCCCCCCTGGGCTTAGAACATAGCAAGCTAATATCACAAGCCTGAATGGGAGTAGAATGGGCATCTACAGCACAAAGTGTTACTGGGTTGCGCCAGGGGGTAGATAACCTCACGGGGTTATCCACCCTCAGTGGGGAAGGGTTAGAGCCACAAGCCAGTTGCTGTGGAATGCACCATGGCCATAGCTTAGCCAAGCAGTCAGGACAGCAGACTTGCTAGTTCAAGAACACTATCTTTCCCACAGTCCAGATCGGATAAGACAGTATGTCACCTATTAATTATATGAACAAGTAGTATCAGACTACATTTAACACAAACACAGCATCTGACAACTTCTACTAGCCTTCAAGATAAAAGTTTTTTTATGACTTCCCTTGCTGTAAACATTTAATTACTTGCACATCTAGCAATTTTGAAAATGAAACAGTCTATGTAAGGTCTTCTAAGTATTTATAAAAGGTCTTCTCTAGCAGGGCTTACAGGATGCCTTGAAACAATTCAGAGTCACAACATGAAACAGAGACAGAAATAAGTCACAATGACAAAGATATCTAGCAACAATTATGACAACAGCAATTCTTTGAGAACAGTGTATGTGGGTGTATAGATGTCATAGTTTTAAATGGGAGCGCTCAAAGGTAGCAAACATCTCAGTAAGAAACAAAGCTGAACTGTGAGAGCTCTTGAGTTTGTACAGCCCTTAGCACAATGAGGCTGAACCCGGTTGTGTTCCTGTTTCACTACTGCAATATGGGTGCAAGGCAATAATGGATAATTAAACCTTTTCAGAATGTAAAGCCCCAGCTTTGGGGAGGTCACTTAAGAACAAAGCATCAGACATATTGTCAGACAACACATCCAGCTAACCCAGTTTTCTGTTTTCACTGGCGATCAGCAGCATAAGATGAGGAAAAAGCACAGAAATAGAGCAAACCAGAGTGAAACCTTCTCTCCTCCCAAGGCTCTTCGAGCCTTAAAAGCATGGCGGTTTGGGGGCTTCTGAGCCCAAGGTGCTTTCTGTGTGTACAAAGTAGCCCTCAGTGACCTTCTGCTTTGTGGATTTCTCTAGTCTTTGCTTATGGCAATGTAACCTTTTAGCACCCATCACAGCAGTGCCACACTTTAGCCCCTCCTTCTTTTTGCTCCATGCCCACATTTTTTGCATTTCTGAAGATCTTGCCCTTTCAGTGTACAATCTGCATGCCTACAATGAGGCAAACACATACTATTGGATTCAACGGAAGATGGCTGAAAGTGGAGGCATGCTGGCAGCCACTGTGTGAGCCCACCCGGGCAGCTGTCCCACCAGTGCCACCATGCTCTGCCCCCTCAGCTGTCAGCTTCATGAGCATGGTGCTGCTTCACCAGTCCTCCTGCCCACTGCTGCCCAGCCCCAGAGATTGCCCTTCCCCATCTCTCTGCTTCCACCTTTCAGCAGTGGATGTATTTTTCTGGCATTCAGGTTAGCCCAGGAGCCTCAGTTTGGAGCATGTTATGAGGCTGGTTCCTCAGAAAGTAATGTCACTTTTGGAAAACAAATCTTTGACCAGTCTCCCAAATGAGTAGCTAAACTGTATCTAGGCATTTCCAAAGATCTCCACCAAAGTGTACAGTCAGTACACACATGATGCAGAAATATTTGATTTATACAGTCAGCTCCTCCTATGCACTGTGTCTTCTCTTCTAGAACAGATGCTTGGCTCCCGGTCAGTTGGAGTGAGTCCAATATAAAGACCAAGCCTTAATGACGAGGAAAGCCTTCTGACAGAGAGAAGGTGGGTGGTTTCCTCTGACTTTCTTTTTTCCTTTCTCTTCTTTGGCTCTCTTGGTGTGAAGGTATGTGTGTGTCATGGATGGGTGCTGAGTGTAAGGGATGAGTCATTCGCTTTCCTCGCTGTGCCCTGTTCTGTGCAGATTTCAGGCACAGAGAAGAAAAATAGACTTTTGCATTGGGAAATGGCCTGGGAACCAACCTGCCTGAGAAGAACCACACAAATCATCTGGATACACAGAGCCAGTTGCAGAGAAATGTATTTCTTGCAGGTCTTGAGTTCCTTATTAACTTGCACACATCAAAGTTCATCAGCAATTGACTCTGAAAGTCTTATTGTAAGCCTCTCTTTCCAAGAAAAAGTATTTGTAAAGTCAATTGAATTCAAACTCGGCCTCGTATTCCTTTTTAATACATTTTCCATTATACTGATTGATTTTCATTTTTCAACAATAACGCACAGTTTACAATTACTGAAACGTTTGGGAATCGCTCGGTTCCCAGCTGCACCCGAGGGGATCCATTAGCAATTGACTCCTGTTGCCACTAGAGGTCAGCCACTATCCTGACAACACAGCGTAAAGGCAGAGTAAAACCCATGCTTACACCCTCCCGGATTACGTCTTCCAATAAACCAAATCAAGCTTAAGAGAAGACTTGAGATCTTAGTTTACCTGAGGTGGATCTCAGCCTAGGAACAAACACAGGATTATTTGTTTTCCTGGTGGGTAGTCAATCCTGGTTTTACTACTTTCTTCTCTCTGTGTATCTTTAAATCTGTTAAATTAATTATTGATAACATTGGACAAATATTTAGATGAAAATTCAGACTAGCTAGTCTTCTTGCCTATATAATGGGATAAAAAAAGAATACACATGTCAAAAATGCTAGAGGGTAAACTGTTTTCAGTGAAGTTGAATTCAGCATTTGATGAAGCGGAAGAGCCCTGTAAGTATGCTGAAAATGGTTCTTTAGTTACAGGTTACCCTGTAAATTCATAATTTTGTGAAGAAAACAAGATTCATTTAATGAACAGATATCAGTTGCCTTATACGAACAATATGGTTAACAGAAAATCCTTTCTGTGGAAAAAACCCACATTAATCTATTCAATCTCTCTGATCCACCGATCCAGGAAATTATCAGCCTGACCCAGCTTTGCTGATTTGTGCAGGGCTCCTTCTCTGTGCTCTGGCACGAAACGCTCCTGTGAGAACTGAGATCACAGCCCATCGTAGCACATGGCAGTGAACGAAAAAGTATGTTGCCACGGGTCAGTGACTGGCTTTTATTTTTGGAAATCAATACAGTCAAAAAGCTACATGTTTTGTTTTGCTGATGCACAATTATCAAAGCCTTAGACTAGAACAACATGTGTAGTGACACCATAAAATACAAATGTGACCTATAATGTTGTTGGTGGGAAGTGCAGCAGTGCCTGAAGTGAGGTTGTGATGAGGACAATGGACTTTTTCTTGGCTCATGCATCTGTAATTGCTTCATTGCTGCCCTTGCCTCTGTGTGTTCAGTGGCCAGCCAGAATTTCCCTTCACTTGTCCCACATATCAGGAAGATATGAGCAAAATGCACAGAGACCTTCTTCACTCTTAACATCATATTGTATCTATTCCCTATGATCCTGGAAGTAGGATACAGAAGAAGAAAAGGAGAGCAAAGAGGTGACATCCACTGATTTCCCCCTCTTCAGCCCCTACTGGAATAGGAAAAAGTGATGATAAAAAAAATCTGCCCTAACAGCAGCCAAGAGTCAGGAGACACAGAGTCACGATGTTGCCTCTATAGGTAATGGGACTCCATACTAAGGCATAAGTGACCAGCTCTAAATATGATGGCAACTATTAGGATCAACTGTTTGAAATATTTCAAGTCTACATCAGGATGTAAAGGGGCTTTGGGGGACAACAGTTGTCTCACAGTCCAGTAGGAGAAATCCATAACCCCAAACTTGGCTTCCTCACCACCACTTTGCCATGGGAAAACCCATTTTGGCAACTCCCCTGGACACATCAATATCTCATTCGCTGGGGAAGAGGGAGGCGCTGAAGGTTGCCGTCTGGTTCTATGCATCAGAAAAATGAAATTTAACAAAGGTGAATCACACAAACAAGGGCAAAACAAAGCACCAGAGCAGCAAGCCTCATAATAATAGCTTGCATAATTAAGTTTTTAGGAGAGATTACAAATTCACAGACATTTTATATCAATATACCCAACTACAGTCATCCAGAGTGGATGTACAGCAAACAGTGCAAGATTCTCAAACACTATTTATCTTCAATGGCTTACAAATATCTCTAAACCTGGCTATAGTTAAAGTACTGGTCACTGAAACCTTGTAACATTTCATGGTCTTTTGTGGTGTTAGACATTCATTTGAGACCTCACTGCAGCCTTTCAATACTTAAAGGGGCCTGTGAGAACGATGGGGACAGACTTTTTAGCAGGGCCTTTAGTGATAGGACAAGGGGTAGTGGTTTTAAACTAATCAGGGTAGATTTAGACTGGATATAAGGAAGAAATTTTTCACAACGAGGGTGGTGAAACTGGCACAGGTTGCCCAGAGAGGTGGTAGAAGCCCCATCCCTGGAAACATTCAAGGTCAGGCTGGATGGGGCTCTGAGCAACCTGGTCTAGTTGAAGATGTCCCTGCTCACCGCAGGGGGGTTGGACTAAATGGCCTTGAAAGGTCCCTTTCAACCCAAACCATTCTATGATTCTATGTATGTCCACCCTGAATTAGCAAAACCCTCAAGTCAGGGTCCGGAAAAGAAATACCTTGAAATCCTGTGACCAGTGGGGGGGACCAAAGCATAGATCTAAAAGATGAGAAAAAAGCCAAACTGATATTCAGTTTTCACATTTGGTGCTGACACTTTTGTGACCACAATTAACTCAGCAAAAATTGGATTTGTTTGCCTTATAAAATTGGCTATCTGAATTTGAACCAGTGACTCTACAACCTCTATAATTAGCAGAGACATCTGCAGAGGCTCTCTTCTAGGAAGAACCTGAACCACTTTCAAGAGGTGCCTATTCCTCTTTGCTTATTAGAAAAAAAAGCCTATGGTGAGTACTGCGGACCGAGGAAGTCTAACTTTGAGATATCTAATTAGGGCAGATGAATCCCAAACCTAATCTGCTTGGGCCTTTAATTTCTCATTTGCAAAATAATACAATGGGCCATGATAATAAAAACAATGATAATGATGCTATTAATGTAGAGATGACAAAATTTAGCTCTCTATTCAACTGTAAAATACCATATGATCCAGCAATGCATGAAGTATTATAATTTTTTATTTCATTGTTTTGCTAAGCAACACAGAAACTAAAAGGCGGTGGTCACGTGCCAGTAAAAGAGAACAAATATGTGCTGCTGGTGTGGTTATTTGAAGCTGAGTTGAGCCATTTACTATCAGAAGGCCCTCCTCCAACAGAGGACATGCTCAGCTCTTTAGCACATGCTTAGATATAAATGCCTCAATAAGTTATTGATTTAAATGTCACTTCTCTGGTACCTGTGCTTACAATTAAGTGTTGCCTTAAGCATTCTGCTGGATTGTAATCTGAGAACGGGCATTCAAATTACTACACTTCCATGAGAATACAGCATCTGTTGCAGTGGGTCAGACTGATTCTCCAGGATGTGTTTGTGTGCACAATACCTATAATAAGGCACAATTTCAGGGTAAGAAGAATTAGGAGAATTGTGCTGCAACAGTACATGAAGAGCACATTTATTCTTGAGGATTTTTCACAATTTTAGCATTGTAGATTTATTAACTTTTATTCATGCATGTGTATTGTAGATTCAGAGAAAACGTCACATCTTCAAAGGGTATTGGCATAACATAACTTAATGTAAGAAATTTACTACATAACGATGTAAGAAATTTACAGGAACTTATTATCCATAAAAATAAAACTCTTTCATCAGTTATTCTGTCTGACCAAAGTCTGCTTGTTCCATGTAAGACAGCTTCTGAGGCAGAAGATTCAGCAAGCCTTCTAAGCCCCTTACGTTATGAAATACGATTTGCAAGAGTTGAGCTCTACCCTAAGGAGACAATCTTCCCTAAAATTTAAGATATTTAATGGATAAATTCTATTAAAGCATGAAGCCATTAGGTGAAATCACAGCATACAGTTTCATTTAATAAGTCTGGCTTTTTAACTATAAATTATTCAATAATCAAACTGAAGCTATGGAAGTCTCATAATTGAAGACTATGAAAGTAGGTGCAATGTAAGGAACAGGCCACTTGTGACTGACCAGTTTGATTGGTATCTTAACTAGGAGCTATACAGTTGTTGAACAGTGTGAAAATTGTTTGGAAAAAAGGATAGAATGAAATGACCAGCAACTTCTTTCCATTTTGGTAAGGCACAACCGACTTTCCATCCATGAGGAAGACACATTGCATGATTAGATGGAAGAGATTAGACTAAATTAACTGGAAGTTATCAAACTAAAAAATAACCAAAAAGCATGTGTTTGCAATAATCTGATTGACCAGGGGGATCTAGTTTTTGAAATAGGAAATAAGCAATTTCCCTTCTTATAGTAGTCTCACTGAAATATGAATATGTATTTTCTGCTCCCAAACTGAGAAACCTATAAATAAGTAGTAATAAAAAGCAAAGCTTCTAGCTTATCAGAAGAAAGATTCTATATGTAAAATGAAACTACAGCTATCAGAACTGGAAAAATTGCCACCCTTACAACACATGCTATTTCCTGAGCAAAGGAGAGGATAACTGTTTTTTTCTGGATTTCTATTTCTTTGAAAAGATAGACTAAAGCTGGAAGTTTTCTCACAGCTGGATTATTTATCAGAAGCTCTATCTTACACAGATCTTCTGGTGCCTAAGAGCATGTGAGCTCATACTTTTGCCTTTCTGTCCAAACACTTATAGGGTAGTTCTCCCTCTACACAGGTGTTTACTTGCAGGAAACTTGCAAGGATTTAATAGTTCTTAACTATTCTTAACACCCCTTGTCAAATTCAGACTTCAAAGAAATTAGGAGAACTGCAGATAAACACGACTGCCTATGCTGCATTTCCATAGGAAGCCAGGCTAATGGGAAAGGATGTGGCCTCAGGTATTCCTTCTATTCTCAGCACCTCTACCATCTCAGGTGGATGCCCTCCTTTTATCTGCAGAAGCAGTAACTGTCTCTCCCCTCTAGCTTCATGGAGAACTCATAACACTGAGAAAAAAATTATTAAATACACAAAAAGAACTATGAACAAGATACTGTTAGCGACACACAAAAAATCTGAGCCAACAATTAAAGATTTTGCTTTATATTTCATTGAGGTTGACATACTGCTTGATTTTTTTTTTTTTAAATAGAAGTAATTCAAGGTCATAATTTCTAAATTATATTTGTTCAAGATTAAGCACTGATTAAGAATATGATATTAAAAATATAAATTGCTGGAAGGTCCAAGACATCTGGTATGACCCTTTGGGTTGGTGTGAGTACATAGGTTCATGCTTTCATTGTACCAAATGCTGCATAAGTAGCTAATGTTGCAGTACGGATGTGACACAGGAAAGAACATTTCAGATCACTGTATGCCAAATTCATGAATTGCATAACATCTTCTGAAGCACAGGAACATAAATAAATCTTTAGAAACTTACAGTGAAAGGCACTCATTTTGTGAAAAGAAAAAAAAAAGTTTTAATAAACTGAGTAATTTAATAAACAAATGAATACTTCCAAAAAGGGAGCATTCTTTACAAAGTGATAATATTAATGATGATATTCTCACTGGCAGGAGTATCAGGCAGTATGTATTCAGTTTAACAAAAAAACAAAGCAGCAACTTCCCTATTTTCAGGGAAAAAAGACTTCACCTTTAGAAAACTGCAACTGAAGTGAGCGTGGATTATTTTAAAATAAGCACCATTCAAGAAGCACTGTTTAAGGCAGGCAACATGTAAACCATGATCAGTGAAGAGCTACTACATTAGGAAATTCAAGATGATTTAAAAGGTTAATTGTGGCAAATGACTGACTTCCACTTTTCATGCAATCAGAAATACATTGTTCTGAAAAAAATGTCATCAAATGCATTTGTTGTGAAATAGAATTGAAGAAAGCAGCGCCTGTTCCAAACTTGCAGTTTAATATTAGACCTAAAAATCTCTCTGATGAAGCCTGAGACAGATATCTTAACTCAAAAGTCAGAAAGTCCAGCAAGGCAAACAGTGAAAGTCCATGTCACATCCAGTTTTAAAACCAAAAGAAGACAGAATGACAAACAGAATAAAAATGAACAGGAGATGCTGCTTTGCACTTCAGTTCTTACTACATGGCCCTTAACACACCATTTTACTTGATTCCAAATTGCTGAGCAAATATTTAAGGTTGGAAGGGATCTCTGGCCCACATAAATTGACCCCAAGCATGCTACAGATCTTACATATGCCCTTCAGAGACCTCAACATTGAGCTCCAGGACTTGAGGCAGGCATACAGATTTCTTCATTCAGCTGAATGACTGCTTGCCATAACCAGAGAGAAGGCAACACCATCAAGTGTCTGCAGCCGTGGCAAGTAGCTGCAATAAACCTGTAGTTCCCAGGATCTCTGCCAATTGGATCCTGGGAAAAATCCTCACATCTAAGGATCACTTGGACCCTGGGGACTGATCAGTCACCCAAGGCAGGACTGTTGTGCCACTTTAGGTCACCATCCATGGTGAATTCAGCTGCACTGACACCTTTAACACTTCAGAGGAAGGAGGTTGAGGTACGTGCCCAGAAAGCACACAACCAGCTGTGCATTGAAGGTGGTGACAGCTGGTGGGGTGCATGGGAGAATCCTTGCTAACTGCTTGATTGCTGCAGGCGGTGGGTTAAACCCTTGTGTGTCAAGGGGCTACTGCAGAGTGTGGTTAATTGGGGATTACAGCTGCCAATGCAGAAACACTGGGCTTTTGTGGTCCATGGAGAGACTTTACCATGACATAAAGTATGCCTATAGGCCTCCAGCCTAAGCCATCCTCTCCTGCTTCCTCTTTCCCCTACACATTCCCCCACACTTGTTAAAAGGATCCAGAATTTCTCACACGATAAAATACTTTACTTAAAGGTACATATATTTTAAAAATACCTTATCTCATGCTAAATTATTCAGGTGCCATGAGTCGGCCCCTAAGCTGTTACATCGCTTTACTACACCTAAGCACTGAAAATCATACCTCATGTCCAAGTTGAAGATGGCCAGAGCCAACAAGGTCACTTTGCTATCCTTTAGTCTGTAAGATTGATTAGGACATCCCTACTCCATGTGTAAATACACATACACAATACAAAGTAATCAACCTTTTATTATGTAAATCATTGCATTTAAGCTTTGCAGGTTAAGGTTTGATTCCCATCTTCTCCATTACTGAGACACCTCAGCTGAAGTCTCCCTAGCATCTCCATGCTGTTCCTGAAGTGAACTAATTGCATGCAAGGTAACTCTGGGGAGATTGTACCTCTTGGTCATCAGCCTCAGAAAAGCTTTTAGAGCAAGCAGAGAATGGGATCTAGTTGCAATTTCTGTGAACTGCCTGAGAAGTGTTACATGTCACAAATTCTTCTTGAAAAAGATGCATGGTAATTCCTCTTCTGAACATTGTGTTGTGTCTAAACATGCACTCCTGAAAAATTAAGCCAAAATCTGTTTTTAAATTAAAATATACCGATAATTAAATATCAGGACAGATCCAGACTCATTTTTGCACAAATACATAAATACAGACTGATAAGGAATGCAGTTCAGCAAAACAGAAGAATGGCTGATGCTTTCCCAGCTCTCCCAGAGTTTTGCCTGAAGTTTATTTTTACCAAGGTAGATCACCAACATAAACATGATTGAGGTCAGCTTCTACTACCTAAGCGGCACTCACACATTTGAATTCTTTCTACAATAATCGCTACTTCACAGTTTTTAGCTGCCCTCTCTTGTCAATCCTTTCTTCAACCAGAGTCCTGCAACCCAGATACTCTGTCCTCTTTCCCAAGGTTTTTTAACGAATCTCTCTCTCTGATACTCAACTTGGTAAATCATCCTGCCTTGACAGTTAGGTCCTTCAAGTGAAAATTCTTATTTAAAACATAATATTTTTAGATTTCTTAAAGCCCTAAGTTGCCTTTTCTTCTTTCACCTGGTGAAATTGGTCTTGGAGCTCCCTTTAACCCTATGAATGCTTGTTTATACCTATAGTGTCATCTCCTGCTACATGACCTCACACTTCCCCTAGCCTTGCAGATACCACTCTTCACACTCAGGTGGATGTGCCTCATGTTTGCCTCTGGGCTCCAACAATTCCCTGAGTCATAAGCATTAAAATTCTCTCATCTCTCTTTTTTCAAATGTGGCAGAGACTACAGCTGGGAAAAGCCACAACCAAGCCACAGAGATAACATCATCAAAGCAGGGTCTAGAAGCTATTTAGCTAGTCTACAGCTCTGCAATACCAGATCTTCAGCAAAAGCAGACTTTGTTTTTTGTTCAAGTTACAACAATGAACTGAGTATCCTTAATGCAACTCTATGAGATATAGAAGTCTTGCCATAAAATGCCATTGGCACATCCTTCCTTTGCTTTACCTTCTTTCCTCCTCCCTTGCCCTGTCACTTGTTAGCTCCTGTGCATGCAGGGATTATAGGGCACTACACAGAGAAGACAGCTACAGGCACCACGTACAATCTCTTTTGAGGCTCCCAGCTGAATGTTTTATTCTCCTTGAGGCCAGTGTCCCTCGTGTCCCTCCATAGTTATGGCACTGGCCCTGCTGCTCCAGATCAAAACATGATGCTCAAACCAGTGCATGCAAAATATCTGGGATGAAATCCTAGGCTGAAAAATTAAACAGAAGATGCTACATCAACTTCTGTAGGAACAGGGATTCACTCTGTCTCAGCCTTCGAATCCTTATGGACTTAATTCCACATGTTTTATTTGTATACATTAGCTTAGTTTGGTATCTCTGAAGTCAGGACAATTCTCAGCCTATCTTTTGAAAAAAACACCTTAGCAAAAATAACTCTCCATTCTAAAGAACTATATTTTTGAAGGATTTTACAGATGACCTTTGAGAGTCCTCTTTGACATTGAAAGATAGCCTCTCAAAATCCAAGAACAATGCAAACCATACATCGCACAGCCACTGTTTTATCTTTGCCATATATTTTTCTCCTTTTGTTTTCCTCCATTGCCCAAAGCAAATCTCACAGATAAGACTTCTGTTGTCACCTGTTTCCCACTTCTGGCATGTACAGTATCTAATTTGTTTGTTGGTTTGAATAATTTACACATCTGCACAGCCAGAATCTAAGAGCAAGGTGTTTATGTAAGGTCACAGGCAGGAAAGAAGGTGAGACGTCGTCTTTGATCCAACCACCTTTCTGTCTAGTGACTCGTTACCATGACTCTTTTGTTCTTGTTTGATTTCTTAAATTGTGTGCAAAGTTCAAAGCAGTGACAATCTTTCCAGAGCAGGGAGTCGGGAGCTCAGAGGCTTTGAAACTGAGTAAATATCTGTGTAGACATCATCAATATTTAGCAACCTAAAAACTAAGAACAAGCAGGTTTCAGACAAAAGCTAATGTTGTGACAACTGAGAAACAAAGGAAGCAAATCTTCTCTGATGTTACTGCCAACACTCCTGAACCCAGCACCCGTTCCCTGCCACAGTGCTGCAGCATCACTCAAACAGCAGAGGAGGAACATAAAACTATCATTCATTTATTTTTCAAGGAGGCTGGAAAGCTAAGAGCAAAGACAAGGCAAGAGCAAGACTCCCAAAAGAGTCTTGGGATCTAACCTCATCTGAGTCACCATCTGACAGCGTGCCCTTGCACTGACACGGCCCCACAGTCCCCCCCACTGTAGGCTGTGGGGCTGTATGTGTGTGTGAACAGGCAAATACAATGCATTTGTGCAAAAAAAACATGGAACAACTGCTTAGACAACCCAAGATGTAAAACCTCCCATTCTGCTTCTGACCCCGGGGTTGAAGTGCTATGTTGTAGGCTTAAATGCACCCACCTTTCCCCATTGTCTGGTACACCTTGCTGGAGCGGTGGATGCTGGGCAGGGAGGAGGGTGGCCGAGGGCCCTGCTGCGATGCTCGCTGGTGTGGTGCTCAGAGAACACCAGCACTGCTGCAATGCCACCACAGATTGTCCTGTAGCTGCAAGCACGTGCAATCATCTGCTTCTTGCAGGGATGTTCACGCTTGCCAGCTACTTGCAGGGAATAGGGAGGGTGGCTACGGTGGGATCTACACTTCCTCTGCAGGGTAGCATGCTGTCAGCTGCTCAAGTTGGACTTTCAGTGTTTCCCTGCCTGTGTTTTCCTTCCTGCTCTCCTGGGTGTGCCTCAGGCAGCCATCTCTGTGACCATCCCACTGCTGCTGCCCGTGATACTAGCAGTGCATGTCCCCTGGCCCTGGTAAGTACCCCTGTGTTTTTCCCTTGGCCCAACTGAAGGACTCAGCTGTGACAGCTTTGCTCACCGTGAGCTCTGTCACTGAACTCAACAAGTGGAGATAAGAAGTTTGGGGAGTGGTGCAGGGATGGAACCATGAACAAATTAATAATTCACCACAGGCTCTGTCAAGTGAGATCGCTGCTTTGCACTTATCAATATGCTAATACATTGGATTGACCTTCACAGCGCATTAATACTTCTCCAAAAAGTTATGAAACCTCCAGATACTGCATTTGATTCATACCAGCACTGTACTCCTTGGTGTGCCTGCTATACACGTTTGTAATGCAAGCACGGGGTTATTAAGAAAGTGATCTATTTATGAAAAAGCATTTAAAAAGAGACAACCAAGAACATGAAGACAAATAAGTATATTTATCTATGAGCAAAGTCCTTGGAATTAAAATGAGGCTCAAGTAATAATCCTTCATCAAGTCAGGCACCTGTCCAACATGCACAGGGAAGGTGTGCGGTCCCAAAAGTGAGGTGTACTCCTCTTGAGAATACAACTTCAAAAATTTGACTGCACTCTCTCCTCCTAAAAGTAGAAGACAATGATTCATCTTCTACTGGGGAAAGCAGCCTAAAGCTTAGAAAGGGTGGGTTTTGTTCAATTAGTCTAGAACAGACTAAAAAGTCTAATTGCTCTAATGAGTGAGTAAACCAGAGCTGACTTCAGTTTGTGGAGGTACTCACACCTCAAAGGTAAAACTCCACTTTCAGCAGGCTCATTTCAAACAGCATTTAGGATCAAGGCACGCACAATGCAAAACTTGTTTGTGGAAGCATTTAGATGAGATATTAGGAAGAAGTTCTTCACTGTGAGGGTGGTCAGACACTGGAACAGGTTGCCCAAGGAAGTTGTGGATGCCCCCTCCCTGGAAGTGTTCAAGGCCAGGTTGGATGAGGCTTTGAGCAACCTGGTCTAGTGGAAGGTGTCCCTGCTGATGGCAGGGGGGTTGGAACTAGATGATCTTTAAGGTCCCTTCCAACCCAAACCATTCTATGATTCTGTGATTCTATGATAAGCAGATTGCTGGGGACAATAAATAGCTGCCAGGCCTGCACTGCAGCTGGGGAGAGGACCTAAGTTGGCTGGGGTGATGCTGAGCAGGGAGGAAAGGGCTCCTTGTCCCTCCTGTTCCCCCCAGCCAGGTTCAATAAGGCTCTTCCCTGGCTCTCTGCCTACCCTGGCCCACTTCCACTGACTGTCTCTCCCTTGCATCTGGTCCTGGCCCCTGGAGCAGCAAAACTCTCTTCCTGATGCCACTGCAATACCTGGAGGTGGCTCTTTCACCAAAGATTTCCTGTCTTAGGACAAACTGAACCCTGCCCAAATCATGCAACCAGATGGTATTACTTGAGGCAAATAAAACTTCCCAGCTGGGAGGTTAAATGCTCAGCCCTCACATCCTCCTAGGGCTTTCCTGCAAAGGCAGTGCTGGCCAGCGCTGCTCCAAGACTAAC
>NW_010303139.1:20201-23068 GCF_000700745.2 Antrostomus carolinensis
CAAGGACCAGGTTATTCCTGTTCACAGCTTGCAACAAAATCCAAAAGCACTCTCCTTTCACCGGTCCTCAGTCCTTGTTTTCTTCTTGCAACCACAGGTACAACGCAATCTATGATTGCATTAAATAAAAAAAGAATCAAAATGTTCTAAAATTACAAAGGTCATTATTTTTTCTTAGAGCAGTTCTTTTATAGAATCCCAGACTTATATAATCAGTTTTGGTTGGAAAAGACCTTTAAGATCATCAAGTCCACCCGTAAACCTAACACCACCGAGTCCACCACATCTACAGGTCTTTTAAGCACGTCCAGGGATGGTGATTGTCCTGGTTTCGCTGGGATAGAATCGTAGGCTAGCTGTGGTATGCTGGGTGTTAGCAGTTTCAAATCAGCCAGGTGCTCAAGCTAGGAAGAGTAAAAGCCAGGGCACCTGACCTGAGCTGGCTAACAGGTGTATCATAAATATCATGTTATCATAAACAACCTCCTTCTCCATCTCCTGCTCCACCTCCACCATCCCTGAGACTAGGCTGAGTATAACTTTGTAAACTTTTGCTTCATTAAATCTGTTTTCACTTCAACCCACGGGTCTCCTCTCCTTTTCTCAGTGCCTCTTCTCAGATGGGGAGGGGTTATCAGGGGATAGCAGAGCAAGTGACACAGTTTAACCCCAGATACGGGCTAAATGTAGACAGGGACTCCACCACTTCCCTGGGCAGCCTGTTCACAGAATCACAGAATATTAGGGATTGGAAGGGACCTCAAAAGACCATCTAGTCCAATCCCCCTGCCAAAGCAGGAACCTAAATGAAATTACACAGGAAGGCGTCCAGGCGGGTCTTGAATGTCTCCAGAGAAGGAGACTCCACAACCTCCCTGGGCAGCCTGTTCCAGTGCTCTGTCACCCTCACTGTAAAGAAGTTTTTTCTCAAGTTTAAGTGGAACCTCCTGTGTTCCAGCTTACACCCATTGCCCCTTGTTCCAGTGCTTGACAATCCTTTCGGTGAAGAAAACCTTCCTAATATCCAATCTAAAATCTAAATCTCCCCTGGCACTAACCTGAGGCCATTTCCTCTTGCCCTGTCACTTGTTACTTGGGAGAAGAGACTGAGTCCCACCTCTCTACACCCTCCTTTCAGGTAGCTGTAGAGAGCGAGAAGGTCTTCCCTCAGCTTCCTTTTTTCCAGGCTAAACAACCCCAGTTCCCTCAGCCGCTGCTCATAAGACCTGTGCTCCAGACCTTTCACCAGCTTCGTTGCCCTTTCTCCTCCTCTTGGGCTACTGAGAGCAATTATTAACATGGCAGTCGCTGAGGACTCTCACATCCCATGCTACAGCCCTTCTTCAGCCCCCTCAGGTACTCAAGTATGAAGGAAACCTGTACTAGTACATGGCCTCATCTTTTTCTGGCTTAAGCTACACAAAGAATAAACAAGTCTTTCACTGACCGTGACACACCATTTGTTTAGCCAACCTATTCTTTCCCTCCTGCATTATTACCAAAAAAATGTAAGCAGCATTTACTGTCTTAGAAAACATCAACATAAAACTACACCGGGACCTCCTCCTTAGTCACTCTCCTAAGAGAACTACATTTAAATTAGTTGATTTTAACTTCTTTGGTAAACTGTGAAAGATCCCAGAAATTTTATTTAAATTCACACACTTCAGGGGAAAAAAAAATCACAATCCTTTGCAGAGGTGGAAAGCAAAATTAAACAGAACTTCATAACATATTCACTGGACCCATATGAACCACATGGGTCTTGTACACTTTTAAATATATTTGTTAAAATAATAGATGAATAGTGAACACTGCCTCTACACAAAAAAATATGGACTTGATAAGGTAGAATGATCTGGGTATAAGGCAGAACGGGGTATTTTACAGAGTAAAAAAAATAATTTGTAAAATATATTTCTTTAAAAATAGAGAATGTTTGGCAATACCACTGCTGTTGGATGCTCCTATATATACCATGCAGTCTGTGGCCAGTAACTCAGTTTTAACCATCACCATGCCAAGGGTGTGAGTGGCTTCTGGATTTTTATTGGTTTTGTCATAATTTAAAGTAAATCTGTAGGACTGAGTAAGATAAATTAAAGAACAGTGAAAATACAGTATATTACTGAAGTGGAACACTGACATGGGATTTAAATTGCATCCAAAACGTCTCATCAAGTAATAGGCAATTCATCATATCAAAGTTCCCTCAACTGAAAATACTAGTAATTACGCAAAGGCTGTTAGCACACCATAGCAGAAAGGATATTGATTTTATAAATATCAGCTCCGCTAACAATAATGCCAGTAGCTATATTTAGTACTGCTTCTGACATGTATTTAAATTTCAGGATATGCTATACAGAGAGAAGTTGGCTCATTTCAGTCAGAGGTTACCTTCAATAAATCTTTCCCAATTATGGTGTGTTTGTCCTCAAATAGTGTACCTCAGGCCTACTGAGATTCCATCAATTGATAATTAAGGTAATATCATGTATTATTTTTTCAGTTATTATGTCTTTAAGCTTAAATGAATCATAGTCAGAAGAAATTTTGGTTAGGACACCACTGGCTTTGGTTAAACTCCATCCAGAAGCAGGACCTGCAGTCCCTCTCCTGAGCTGCACAGGCTCCTGCAGCAGACAGTGAGTGGTTGGAGAAAGCAAGAAGTAAATGTATACCAGAAAAAAATACAATGCAAATGCTTCTTTCTGAGACAGCAGAGGCTGTGCTGCAACTAAGGGGGTAGGCAGACACCTGTGGGGTAAATCAGTGCAGCTCCACTGCAGTGTTTGATGGGGTGGTGCCAGTGGAAGGTCTGGCCCCGTATCACTGCAGATGAGAAATTGCTGAAATCGAGGACA
>NW_010303139.1:23094-32300 GCF_000700745.2 Antrostomus carolinensis
CCAAAATAGGTCCCTCAGTTCCATCTTCAGACGTTTTTAACTTCCATTCTGGACTTTTTTGTGCAACCTTACAGGCAGAGCTGAAAGCTATAATCATAAGTGACACCTATGCCATTCATAATTTTATCCACTTCACTTCTGACTTTCACTTCATGAAGAAACTCCCAGACAAAACAGCTCAAATGGAGAATAAAGCTGTCCTCAAGATGAAAAACTGAACTGTAAGGATAGGTTAAAAATCAAACATAGCTTTTTATAAAGGAGGCAAAGAGGTGTATGACTTCAGAAAATCTTCAGGTGTGGTTTGAGCAATATTGCACTCCCAAACCTCAACATAACTTTGTCTTTTTGTCTCCACTAATATACAGCAGAACAAGGCTCTTTTATTTTCCAGCTGTTCCTCAGGCTTTCTTACATTGTCATTTACAAGTACTGTAGATGAGGTAGCTGTTCCAAACTCACTTTCCACTCCTTGCTAATCCAGCTACGGATATGGTTTTGCATCTGTGTCAGTTTTACCACAGTGTCAAATGTTTAAACATTTTCAGCCCCCACACAGCAGCAATCCAACCCCCACAAATCCAACAGGCATTGCAAATATACAAAAAGGTTATGGTTATATCATCCTCCGTGTGCACTGAGGACACTGGTAACATCCATCTCATCAATCTAAATTTTCTAAAGAGACCTGCCCCTATCCCAAACAAGGACTTGTGTTTAGGGGCATGGACAGTGCAGAAACTTAACAGAATGCAGAATGAAAACCCTAATGGTCATGTACTTCTGTTCATCATGAAACACCTTATATGAAAATGAGGAAAAAAATCAACAAACAATTTGGATGATCATAATTTAAAGTAACTTCTCCTACTACTGCCTTTCTTGGTGATAAGCCAACCCCCTCAACTTGCCCATCATAACATCAGAAGCAAAATTCTTGTTGACCAAAATACAGCATCATATGAGAGATCCCTAAACCCAAAATCTGTCAACATGTCATCAGCATGATGCAGCTCCATTCATTAACTGCTTCCCACACCAGAAACATCACAGTCTTGGCATCCAACAGCCCCAGATTTGCTGTTCTCTACCCAATGCACTGGATACCATCCCAAAATTGAGCCAGTCTACACCAGAACAAGGACGCTTCAGATAATCAACAGGGGACAGAAATACCCAGTTGTCAGTGGGAAATTTGTTTCCACAGAATAGCCACTCTGTCTCTGACTTCTCAGCCCTTGTCCCCATGTAAGCTTTAAAAATACCTTCAAAAGCCAAGTCTGGGAACTGAAATTTGTAACTCAAATGGATGCTTAAAATTATGGACTCAGTGGGGAGGGTGGCTTTATGGAAGATGAAAATTTTTCTCACTCCCAGACAGACCCTTGCTATTTCACAGCTGGTTAATATTTTTCTTTCTTTGTCCTAGAATAACTAATGCATTTTTCACTTCTCCCTTTTCTTTTATCCATCTCTAGTCCTCAAGTACCAAGGACTTTTTTTTCTTTTAAATCATCTAACTATTAACATAATCAACTTAAGCTCAAATAGTTTAAATACAGTCTAAAGTTTATGACATCTATACGAGGAAGACCTCATGTGTCTGAAATCTTGCTTGTTTTTTTCCAATTCTGTCAGATAGTCTAATAAATAATATTAGTTTTTCCTGTAAATATTTTGATGCTTTACATCCTCGTACTATCCTGGCTATAAGAACACAGCTTTGCAAATATTTCAGCTTACAGAAACACCAAATCATGTGTTTCCAAAACAATATTCACTTGAATTTTAAGAAACAACAATGCTTTTTAGCATCTGCATTTACAAAACATAGAATTATGCAAATGAGAATGATTTTAGATGTGCTCCCTTCTGGCAAAGCCTAGGGAATACATGCTATGACTAAAGTTGAGAACCTGTAAAACCTCTGTGCAGGCAGCACTAACTCTTCAAAGCTGGATTTATTTTACAGTAGTCAACTTATCTGAAGCAAAACACGCAATCCCTGGGTGAAGTTAAAGATAAGAGCACTTTGTTTCCATGCAAACACTAGGAAAATCTTACAGGTGACAGGACTACAAGATCTGACACTACCCAAGCCTGTCATTGCCCCTGCAGTTTCAGCTGTGACCTGCCACATGTCACTCCCTTTCCAGTTTCTTCTTGGAGGGTGTTCACACTCTTTATGTGGGACCTGTGTTTGGAGGTGCTGCGTATAAGCATCTCAGCACATCTCAGACCCTGGACACACTTTATATATTTCAGAAAATAATGTGGCTGGTGTCTCCTTAACCCCCAGCATGTTAACCTGCCCCATGTAGGGCTGCCAGACTCCCTAGGGATGCAATCAGTGCCCTCCCAGTGCATCACCACAAAACACCTATGAGCCAGTTGAGAAGCAGCGGCTGTGGAAAAATACACTTGGAGGAACCCAATGTGCCTTCCCGGGTCATGAGGACAGGTCTTTGCGACCATCATCTTGGTGACCTGCATCCTTTCATGGGCCCTGGTGCCTGCACAGTTCTGCATTCTCCCTCACCTGAAATCTCCAGGGATTATTTTTGCTTTTACACTGCTCTCATCACTGCCAGAGGTTCAGCACATCCTGTGCAGGTGCAGTTGGATGGAGCGGGTACCACCCAAGTGTCTCCCAAAACACTTGTGCTCTTTCATTATATAACTGGAATGATGTAGCCAGAAGATATTTCCAAGATTTTCCTTTTTACCTTTAAATTGCATTTCTTGCCTCAGCCTGCCAGACCACTTACTGAATAGCTTTTGATAGTTTTCAGGACACAGTGTGAGAACTTGTCATTTCCCAAGTTTTGAGAGTGGAGAGGGGGAGGGAGAGGCAGCTGCCCGCAGAGCCCCAAGGAGCACCAAGGACATGGGGAAGCTCTGGCAGTTGCTGACACCAGGTAGTAACATTGGTATAAAACTGAGCAATGTAGCTAGGGCAGTGAAGAAATAAATAAATAGTGTAATTTTTCTTTCTGGGTTGAATCAGATAGATTTTCTATATCAGAAAGTAGATTCTTACTCTATCATTTTCATACTGCATCTTTCACACTAACTTAAAATAGATAATGGAGAATAAAAATGGTTTTACAAAACAATGTTGGCAGAGGCACAGCAGCCTATGAGTCCAATAATTAACTAGTGCTCATTTTGTTGAAGGTAATGTTATTTTCTGTCTTAGCTTTGACATTATTTTTCCTCACTGTAACACAATTCTTTCTATTTACTGTCTTTGCAACCTTGTATAAGAATACTCCATTTACATTGGTTTTCCTGTACATCTAAATATGCTAAATGAAAAATTATTCAATCACCCTTAACAAACCACAGTAACTGAACAGATTTGTGTGCTTTTATGTGGCACTGTGCACATTGGGTGTGCACAGGGGAGGTCCCTGCTAGTGGCTGCCTTAGGGGTTTCTCTCAAGAATATATAATTTTAATTAAACATTCTTCTCATATAAGCAATGCAATTTAAAAAAACCCACAATTAATTCTAATATTGTTACATTGCTAACAAAGTCTTCTTTAGTTTTTTGAATTTAATACAATTGAAGAAAACACCACAATTTAATCTCAGCAAATCCCTAGCTCTGACCCTTCAATATTTAAAGAGCAAATTCAGTCTTCTCAGGCTCTGCCAGGCTCTATAAACCTCCTGAAAACTCTCTGTCCAGGACTAGCTGTGTTATGTGGAAATGCCACAGTATTATTCAGAATGCTTTCCACCTCGCATAGCCACTCTTCTATGTTTTATATGTAGGACTTAAAATGACTGTTTGTTATATTACCATTATTCTTCCAGTTATCCTTTAAACTTTTTGCACTTTTGCTAATAGAAAAACTCTGTAATAACGTCTAGACCTTTGCAGTGAGGTCACTTACACTCACTTCCAGCAGTCATGAGCATCAAACTAGTCTTATTGAGATCCTGAAACTTAGGAAGCACAAAACTTACTCAAGTTGCATATACTGGCAATGCTTACTGACATAGGTATCCATTGGCAGAGCAGTGCAGAGTCTATCCCACCAGACAGATCTGCTCTAAGATTTTAAAGCATTTACTTAATTATCAATTCCAAACGAATCACATCTTGCTATTAAGCATACATGGACTAGTGAATCCAAAGCCATGAACAAGAGAGGGAGCAACTGCCTAGCTCCTCAGATAGCCATTGATTCAACAATTCACTTATTTTTCAGCCAAATGCAATGCTTACAAAGTGGAGGGAAAATAATGTACACTAGGTTGAATAAAATTTTCAAAAATTTAAAGAGGTTTCAGTCCATCAGAAAATATTATTTCATTTTTTCAGACTTTTGAACACTAACAGTGAAATGCAATGTAGGACCCACTATACCATTAAGATTTTAAAAAATATTACCCGCTTAACTAAATCAAAACAGCACAATCATTTTGAATGTATTTTACTAAGGCTTCCAGAAATTAAAGACAATTTATTTTTGATATAAATAAATCCTATCAGTGATGTCCATAGATCGGATAAACTATTCAAGATCCTTCTTTTCTAATCATCTTTTCTGAAATAATCTTTCAGCTGGTGGCTCATGATATGATTCAGGGGAAGAATGTCAGTGGCAATTCCATAAACATGTGATGACAGAGCAGAAGGTAAAACTGAAAGATTATGCTGTCGCACAGCCCTGTTGTTATGCAGGAGTTAATAAAGTGCGTCTGCCACTTCACTTAATATCAGTAACAGTCTGTGGATATTACTAGAGATTTTGAGCCAGTTACTGTTTAATAAACTTCATATAACCACTCTGATTTTCACAGCACAATCTATAGTCCAGAACAGAATTTGGAGATTATATGCTGTCCTTACGGATTTTTTGAAATTAGAAGTCACTGCTCTTGTGTTGACACGCAGTATTTGCTTTAAATTAGGTTAACGTGAGAAGCAGTCAGGGAGCATTAGAAATAGAGCAAACACAGATCATACACTCACGCATTCCCCGAGGATGCACACAGCCAGGTTGCAAGCTAGGAGGATGCACATAAAGCCGGTGAGGGCATAAAAGCAAGACACGATGCCAGCTATGCAGATGGATGGATCACAGAATATCTCACACTGCAGGATATGCCTAACCAGAAAAAAAGTGGCAAGTGGTACCAATGAGCACGTACACTCCTCAGCTCTGGAGGAAATAAATTGTTGCTGCTGGGATGAAAAAGAGATGTCAAGAGTCATCATTAAGAAAAATTTGGAGTTCCATGAATCTATCACACCAGACTGACAGAGACTGTTCCTTTGGATGCTGATGTCCCAGGCCACACGTAGCAGCTCTTTCCAAAGTTATGCAAAACAGGGAGAGGGGAATGATGATAACACCAGAGTACACTAATCCATTATATATGCATATAGGGGTCATCAGTCTCCCATACTCTATACTAGAGAATAGTGTTTTTTATGGGCTGAAATCTCTCATTCTCAACTTGGTGTGTTGCAGGAGGAGTTCATTTCTTGTACACCTTCAGTGAATATACTTCTGATGGTGACATGGCCTTCCAGACCAGTGTTCAATCAAACCCACAGCAGAGGCCTTCAAAGCCATTTTGTACTGATGTGGCTCATGCCCTTTAATCATGTGTGGAACAGAATTTGGATGACCACACAAAATTAACCTTACAGACACTTTTGCAACTCTGGTTTCCATCTCTCACACCTCTTAGCTGTGTTTCCCTTTTCCCTGCACCCATGAATTTTTTGTTTTATGATTTTTTCTGATTCTTGTTTTTTCTGTTTGTAAGGAAGGTGGGTATTGCTAGATAGGTGGGTATCACTTAGATGGGTGACACAAGAGATACACATAAAACCTCTTATAAATTAGAAACTGCTGATATTTAAGAAGTCAGTCCTATTTTTGATGGTTGTTGAGTTTTTGTTTCTTTCCTCTCTCAAGCTGAAGAGATGAAACTCAGTTTTCATAAAAAGCCCTGGGGTCTAAATAATTACAATTTTTATTAGTTCTCTTTGATTTTAAACCAGAACTTTGTGTCCGATCCTTGCATTTCCAAAATGCCACAGTCATTTTGTTACTGAGACTCCCAGTGACTTGTAGATGGGTCATGCTGCTAACATGCAAAGTATTACATTGAGAAATTTCCAAAAGTCACATTTCTGCATCTCTTGAGACTGTGAAAAATGTTCCGTTTGGGGCTTGTGGTTGAGAAACTATAAACCTGCTTGATTTTCAAACCAGTTGCTGAAAACTGTAACAAATAGAAAATAGATCCCAAGCTAAATGCTCTAGATTTTTATTGTTTGCTCCCCAACAGGCTACAAGTCATAATTTCCAAAGACAATATGCACATCCCTAAGGGATGACATCAATTCTTCTGAAGGAAAATCCATGAGTGTCCACTGAGTTATGAAAATATATTGAGCAACCAAGACGTAGCCTTGCAAGTTATCAAGGCTAAATAGGTATAGAGGTCACTTCTGTAGTTTCTCTGTAATTGTTACTCCAAACTGCATGAAACCCTTACTCTAAATCAGATTCCCACAATGTCTATTGTGAACTGTCCAAACACTGCGAAAGAAATGTGTTTATATAAATAATTATACTTTGAAAAATTAATGTAGTTCTAAAGATGGAAATCTTAACCTGCAAACAAGCCACTGAAGTCAAAATTAAGGTTGCCACAGCAACCTGAGCTTCCTTTTTATTCCATACCACTGAGGGAGAGGAGTCCTTCTGGAAGAAGGATGCAGCAACGCAGAGCCTGAAAGCCAAGACAGCAGGGAGATAAGAATGGTGCTCCATGCTTGAGCCCCCAACAACCTGGCAGAGATTACAAGCTCTGCGACATACAGACATGTAAAAATTAGAAGCTTCACATAAATATTATGGCATACTAAATAATTAAAGATGAGAGATTTAATTTATCATGGGGCTTTTGCCCGTTCCCTTCCATTCTTTCTTTCACTTCAGAGCAATAATTCTTCTGGTTAAAAGATTAACTGCTTTAGCAGTTTAATTAAAGCAAAGACAGGTTTATAGTTTTAATATTATGTGAAGTCTGCTAGTGAATATCTCCATGTATTATACCACTGGGTCCACTTCCCTTTCACTATTTAAAACAAGCAAACAAAAAATTATTTAAGAAAACAGGCAAATGTTGATTTTTTCAAAAAATAACAGACTTTTGCTTCTGTCTCCTAACAGTATCATCAATAAATCTCATTCCCTCTGTTGTTACCAGTAAAGGGTCTGTGGAACGTTCCCTGCAAAAAAAACAGCAAGCAGGAACTTTGTAAACAGCAATAACAAATCTGAACCCAAATCTTCAGGGAAAAACAAGCCCCGAAGCTTGTCCTAAAGAGTGGAAAGGTAACATAAGAGGCCTGTGGGCAGGGAGAATGACTGGATGTATCATCCCTAGTCTTTGTGAAGAAATACTGGTTTCTGTTGCCTTTGACTTTTTCTTCTGAAGTGCCTTTATATAGGAGACTGGTCATTATGGGAATATAACAGTGTGTTGCTTTGAAAATAGTGAAAATAAAGTTAACAAAAAATGCAAGATTCATTCTAGCTTTAAGGTTAAAAGGATTGCTGCTTTTTCAAAGCATTTATCCTGTATGCTCCAAAACACAGCTAGATGAAAAACACAGTATCAGGGACAAATCAATTATTTACTACATAATCTCGAACAAATCTCTTTTAAAAACATTTTGAGCATGGAAATAACTCATGTGTTTCAAATCAAATTGGAGTCTCTAAGATGTACAGATATGGAATGTATGACAAGAGAAAGGACATTTCTCAAGTAGGGATTTCAGACCCGTCAGGTTTTACAGTACCCACTACTAGGAGTCATATGATGGTTTGGGTTGGAAGGGACCTTTCAAGGTCATCTAGTCCAACCTCCCTGCGGTGAGCAGGGACATCTTCAACTAGATCAGGTTGCTCAGAGCCCCATCCAGCCTGACCTTGAATGTTGCCACAGATGGGGCTTCTACCACCTCCCTAGGCAGCCTGTTCCAGTGTTTCTAACAGCTGTAGTTTTTCAGCTCTCAAATGTTTCATCATGCTTTGAAATGTCTTTTCTACCTTTCATGGGAAGAAAAATATCCCAGTTCAACAAACAGGCCCCTTGGTAGAGTACTCACTACACTGCTCTCACACTGCAACAGCTAGGCTTTGAAAGCCTACTTGTCCCAGATGCTGCATGTAAACTACATCCAGAAATCAAACCAGGTCACCTGTGGGCTGTACTTCTGTGCAGAAAAACAGGGAGAGAAACAGAGAAAAACAACCTAGGTTGAACCACGGAGCAAGGCTAATTCAATTTGTGTTATAGGTGGTTTGCGTTTCAAGGCAGCAGATACAGTGGGTTACAAAGGGGGCAGGCTCCCTTGATTCCCAGAAGAAGAGAGAGAAACCGTCCTGCTCAAAGGGGGGAGGAAAATACATTTTCACAACAGTTATTTTCTTTTTATCCCTGTAGTCACTTTAAGATCTCCAAAGGATGAGATGCTAGTGTAATTCTGACATATCTTGGACTGATGGGCAAGAGATTATGAGACACTGCTGTAGCCCAATTGTGTGTGTTTATATGTTTATATCCATACCAGGAGGCAGTCTGTCAAAGCGACAGGCATCTCTCCCTGCAACTGCCCCTCAACTAGAAAAGTGTATATATTGGCCAAGATGGTGGTGATGCTGAGGATGAGCAGACACCTTCTATTGAATATCCCCATTTTCAAAAATCTATCACTTAAATCACAGAATCACAGGGGTTGGAAGGGACCTCAGGAGATCATCTAGTCCAACCCCCCTGACAAAACAGGTTCCCTACAGCAGGATGCACAGAAAAGTGTCCAGCAGGGTTTTGAACATCTCCAGAGATGGAGACTCCACAGCCTCTCTGGGCAGCCTGTTCCAGTGCTCCATCACCCTCACAGTAAAGAAGTTTTTCCTTAAGTTTGTCTGGTACTGCTGGTGTTCTAGTTTTTGCCCATTGTCTCTTGTCCTGTCACTGAGTACTACTGAAAAGAGCCTGGCTCCATCCATTTGGCCCCCACATTTCAGGTATTTATAGACATTGATAAGACCCCCTCTCAGCCTTCTCTTCTCCAGGCTGAAGAGTCCCAGCTCTATAAGCCTCTTCTCATACAGGAGATGCTCCAGCGCCCTCATCACCTTTGTGGCCTCCGCTGGAC
>NW_010303140.1:0-6266 GCF_000700745.2 Antrostomus carolinensis
CAGTTTCTCAAGCAGAATGCTGTGGGAAACGTTGTCAAAGGCTTTACTACAGTCCAGGTACACTATATCCCCAGTATTTCCCTTGTCCACTAAGAGGGTAACCTTGTCATAGAAGGAAATCAGGTTAGTCAGGCAGGACCTGTGTCCTGGTTTTGCTAGGATAGAATTAATTTTCTTCTTAGTAGTTAGAATAGCTGTGTTTTAGTTTCAGTGTAGCATTTGTTATGAGAAGAATGCTGATAAAGTACTAATGTTATTAACTGCTGCTGGAGGTCAAGGCCATTGTGTTTGGCTAGTTTGCAAGTGCATTATGACTGGGAGGGGGAAGCGTAGTAATTAGCAAAACCCAAATTGACATTTGGAAATGCCAATGAGATATTCCACGTTCAGTATATTAGTGAGGGTTGACTGGAAAGTGGGGATATTCTCCTGGGGATTGCTCAGGCTTTCACTCTTCCAGGATTGCAGTTTGGATTTCAGGAGTGTCTCTGCTCCAGGATCACTGGCTGGGGACAGGCTGGGCATCGGTCAGCGGGTGGTGAGCAATTGCTCTGTGCATCACTCATTTGCATATTCTGTTATTAGTGTTGTTATCATTATTTATCTCAATTAGTAAATTGTTTCTAGCTGAACCCACGAGTTTTCTCACTTTTACCCTTTTGTTTCTCTATCCTCCTCCCTGGGCTGGTGAAGGAGTGGGCTGTGTTTGGCTGCAAACCAAAAGGGTGAAAACACCACAACCTGTCTGTCTTTCATAAACCCATGTTCACTGGGCCTGATTACCTGGTTGTCCTGTGTCATAGCACACAAGATGATCTGCTCCATGGCCTTCACCGGCACCAAGGTTATAGTGGGAGGCTTGTAGTTCCCCAGATCCTCCCTCCACCGTTCTTATAAATCGGTATAACATTTGCCAACCTCCAGTCAAGTGGAACCTCCCCGGTCACCCAGTATTGCTGACAGATGATGGAAAGGGATTTGGCGACAACCTCTGCCAGCTCCCTCAATACCCTCAGGTGGGCCCTGTCTGTCCCCACAGACTTGTGAGTGTCTAATTGTCTGAGCAGGTCTCTAACCATTCCCTCCTGGATCATAGGAACTTTGTTCTGCTCCCTGTCTTCTGGCTCAGTGGACTGGGTACCTGTAGAACAACTTACCTTACTATTAAAGACTGAGGCAAAGAAGGCATTAAGTAAATCAGCCTTATCCTCATCCCTTGTCACTTTTATTCCCCCTGTATCCAGTAAAGGATGGAGATTCTCCTTGGCTCTCCTTTTGTTGTTAATATATTTATAGAAACATTTTTTATTATCTTTCACAGAGTTGTCCAATTTAAGTTCTAGTTGGGCTTTAGCCCTTCTGATTTTCTCTCTGCATGACCTCACTTCATCCTTGTAGTCCTCCTAAGATGCCTGCCCCTCCTTCCAAAGCTCATAGACTTTCCTCTTTTTTTTGAGATCCATCCAAATCTCTCTGCTCAGCCAAGCTTGTTTTCTTCCCTGCTGGCTCGTTTTTTGGCACATGGAGATGGCCTGCTCTTGTGCCTCCAGGATTTCCTTCTCAAAGACAGTTCAGCCTTCTTGGGCTCCTTTGCCCTTTAGGACTGCCTTCCAATGGACTTCATCGACCAGCCTTCTAAAGAGTCCAAAATCTGCCCTCCGGAAGTCAAAGGTGTCAGTTCTGCTGACCACCCTCCTAAAAGAAGAATTCTACCATTTCGTGATTGCTGTGCCCCAGGTGTCCTCCAGCAGTCACATCTTCCACAAGGCCTTCTCTTTTCACAAACAACAGGTCCAGCAGGACGCCTTCGCTAGTTGGTTCACCCACCAGTTATGTCAGGGAGTTGTCTTCCACACACTCCAGGAACCTCTTAGACTGTTTCCTTTCTGCTGTATTATACTTCCAGCAGACATCTGGTAAGTTGAAGTCCCCCACAAGAACAAGGGCTAGTGATTGTGAGACTTCTCCCTAAAAGTGTAAATTACACTTCTAGGAATTCTTTTTTGTATGAAATAGGTATGGATAACTTCTCTGTTACCTGCTGAAGCCTCTTAGCATGTAAAATAACTGTCCACAAATGATGGTGGTTCTTTTCAAGGTTTGGAGATTCAGTGAAGAGAGGTTGATGAAGTTTGTGTACTTCATGATAACCCCATATTTAGGCAAAGGAGGCAGAAGGTCCTGTGCATCTCTGCACTAAATTTAGGATGGTCCCTGGTGCAGCCCCATGACTCTATACTACAGTGCAAGTCCCCTACGTTTAGTATCTGGGGTCTCCTGAGCAAGCTCTTGAGAAGCAAAAGAGCAGCTGCAGGAGAAACCAATAAAAGTGCAAAAGCTCTGGACCTGGTCTTATCCCTTGTACCTGCAAAAATGTAGCTAACCAAGTTAGATGCTCCTTCCAGCCAGTTTAGGAGGCCTCAGCTCCAGAATATATCTCATCTCCCCAACTCCCGCCAATCTTCCAGCTGCCACTGCAGTGTCTGCCTTGCTCAGCTGAGCTGTCTAGTTTTACACAATTATGTATTCTGCTATGATCTCTACTTGGGTTGGATGCATTTGCCAAAAGCTGAAGCTTATATTTATAAAGAAATTATTTGCAAATGTACAAATAAGCTCAAATAAAGATTTGCAACAGTTTGTTTGAATTCAGGCACTTATCCACAGACATTGGGTTTGTTATGGAGCTGACTCGTTAGTGGCTTTTTGATGGGAAAAATACCATGCTGATTGTTTATGCTTGAATTTATGGAAACACATAAACATGTGTTTATGTGTTAATCTTTGTAATCTGTAGTCATTTTTTCCTGTAAAAAAAGGAGTTGGCAGGTATTCTATAAGCTCTCTAAAGAGCTTCTGTTCTAATGCAGTAAAAAGATCTTGTTCACTTGGACTTTAGGAAAATATTCATATTAGCTAACAAATGGTTCTCTGCTAACAAACACATCTAGTTGAATTATTTATTTAAATCTGGGAAATTAGGCATATTTCTTTGAGTAAATTATATATGAACTATTGTATTCATTAGTCTAACAATTATGTGGCTGACTGGCAGATTATCTAACAATGTATTAGATGATTGTTGTCCATCAGTGCATCAATATATAATTTACAATATTTTTGCATTATTTAGCCATAACTATTAGCAAATATGTTGTTTAGTGAAGTCACAGGACAATTTGCGTCAAATGATATTTGACTGCTTGTGTTGTGATATCAAGATTGTTTTACAAAGCAATACTGCAGAAAAAATAGTGTCCTTAAATTCTTGGTCTGCATTTTTTTTGGTTATCCTTTTCCTCCTCAGTTCACAAGCCACACTTCCATTTCTGTTTACACTTCTCTGTATTTCCACATGGAAACAGAAGAGTATGTCAGGGCTTGAGGAAAACAGACAAATCAATGAAGCTCTCACGATGTGCTGCAAATGTCCTTTCTGTGTTGCAGGACACACTCTTTGCTTCTTGCATTTGAAGATCAACTGCTAATTAAAATCCAGCTAATTAAAATCCATCTGAAAAGACTCTACCCTCAAACAAGTCAAATCTCCCAGATAATTTGGGATGGCCTTTTGACTTACTCTGAAGATCAGATTTTGACTCTTGACAGTTCAGTGGAAAAGTGACAGATAATGTCAAAAGAAGATCACACTTTTTTCACTTTTGAAGAGTTTTATAAAGTATAATAACATTTTTTTTTCCTTTTTTCTTTTCATTATACACAGGAGGCAAGAGCAAGACCCGACCTCTTGCCTGACTACCTGCCGGCATTCAGCTCCGCTCTCAGCAATTAGTAACTCCCTTCCTGGTGCCCTATGCTTGAAGGAGAAAGTAATTCAAGATGGCCATTTATCAGGTTTCAATTACTTCTCTTCTCCACAGCTCCAGTGCAGCTCTGAGGTGGCTCCTGTGGCAGCGAGGCCCAGGGCTGCTCTGTGCCCAGCCTGTACCAAGGGATGGAGACAGGGGATGTCTCTTCTAGGACAGTTTTGTCATGCCCTGAGGGGCAGGGGCCCTGCAGGGTGGTGAAATCACCATGTCCGTCCTCAGGAAAGGAACTTACCTACCAAGAGGTATCAGAGAAAGCATTACCAGTGTGTTCAGAAATCAAGCATATTGCTTCCCAGCAAATGCCGCATTACTCAGTATTTCCTCAGTTTTGATGGGTTCACCAGGTGGACTTCTCAGGGGGGCAGTCCATTGAAGTGGATCATGCTGACAAGTCAAAGGGTCATGTTGTCATTTCTCTTCAGCAGTAGGAGAGTCAGAGGATAAAATTCTTCCATGAGATGCCCCTCTGCAGATGCTGCTGTCCCCTTTGGGGACAAGGGGCACAAGAGGCACAGGTATGGTGGTCTCCCCAGCTTTGCTGCCACCAGCACGGTGCTGGACTGCACAGGAAGAAATACATGTGGTTAATTTTTCCCTAGACCTGGCCAGGAGCAGTTGAGACCCAGAAAGGATGGTTGCCTCTCATGGAGAGACAGAGAGCATGGAGGCATCCAGGGACAGCCACTGCCAGTGTGATCAGGGTCACAGGAAAGGAGGGAAGTATATACAAGAAGTGGGAGAGGATTCAGAGGTAGGCATGGATCACATTAGTAGCTTGAATTTTTTGAGACCTGTTTGGTGAAATAACAATAAAATTATTTGGTGCATTCCTAAGTGTCAAGTTAACTGGGTAAATTCCTGTTCTGAGACTATCTTCTGCAGCCTGCATCTATTTTCTGCACAGAGGGAGAACCAGAAGAGTTCTGTTTTACATTTGCAAATAAAACCTCTAATTGTAAGACCCAGTTATGGATAAATTCTCATCACCTCATGACAGTACAGTAGAGGTCACAGTGCTTTACTGCCTCACTGTGCGGCAGGAAAATCTCATTCCCTAACAGGTGCTAAAGCACACTAAAAGTTTCTCAGGGTTACTTATAAATGGTTATTCTTCTGTTCCAAGTGCTGCTGTGCAAATCACTGCTGTATTCTACACAAAGAATCACTGGGTCATGAGGCAGTTACTATACAAAAGTAAAAATCCTAGAAACATAGAATCACAGAATGGCAGAATAACTGAGGGCAGAAGGTGCTTCTGGAGCTTGTCTAGTCCAACTACCCTGCTGAAAGCAGGGTCAGTGAGAGCAGGTTACTCAGGGCCATGTCCAGTCAAATTTTGAGACTACACAACCTCTCTGGGACACATCTTCCAGTTTTCAAACAACTTTGCAACTAAAAATTCCGGTCTTATGTTTAAATAGAATTTCCAGTATTGCAATTACTGTCTACTGCCTCTTGTCCTGTCACTGGACACTACCGAGAGGAGCCTGGCTCCATCTTCTCTACCTCGCCATCAGATATTCATACACATGGCTAAGATTCCCCCCCAAGCCTTCTCTTCTCCAGGCTGAACAGCCCCAGCTCTCTCAGCCTCTCCTCATGTCAAACGCTCCAGTCCCTTAATCCCCTTCACAGCTCTTTACTGGACTCTCTCTACTACGTCCATGACTCTCTCATTCTGAGGTGCTCAGAACTGTCCGCAGCACTATGGGTGTGGCCTCACCAGTGCTGAGTAGAGAGAAAGGGTCACCTTCCTTGACCTTCTGGAATATTTTGTCTAATCCAGCCAAGGATACAATTGTCTGCCTTTGCAGCAAGGGCACATTGCTGGCTTATGTTCACCTTGTTGTTCACCAGGACCTTCAGGTCCTGTTCTGCAAAGCTGCTTTCCATCTGGTTGATCCCCAGCATGGACTGTTGCCTGGGATTATTTCCCCTGTTGAGGTAGGACTTGGCATTTAAAATAATAACCCGCCCATGACATGCCTGTCCATTACTTTCCCATGCAGCAGTGTGCACAGCCTTGACTGAGTCAGGCTCACCAATTTGGTACACAAGACAGTGGGCAGCATGAAAATATTCCACCTCTTTTTAGCCTCCAACAACATATTACATAGTTTGATCCTTTCTCCTGCATGTACTTGGCCTTGGAAAGTCTAGTGAGCCAGTCACAAGCTGCCAAGGGTTACTAAAAGAGATGCTGGTGGGTGGCTCTGCATGGAGGAAGGAAGCTTTCTTCCCCTCCCTCCCATCACTTGGCAGCTGGAGAGCTTTGGACAACCCTACCACTCGTGGGAAACCCCACTTGAGGGTGGGAGACATTGCGTTGCCCCGCTGCTCCCAAACAAGTCCTTATGGTCCAACATTTCACAACAAACTCCTTCTTACTATAGACTTCATAAACCCATAGAGTCATAGAATGGTTTGTGTTGGAAG
>NW_010303141.1:0-2717 GCF_000700745.2 Antrostomus carolinensis
CCTCGGAAGGTGAATTTTTGGGGCAAAGGATGATTTTCTCGTAAATAATCCCAAAGACTCAACAAAAGCAAATGAACCTCGAAAGGTGCCAAGTGGGGGAAGATCTCCTGCATGTTCCCCAGAACTGGTGGCACCAAAGAACCTTCAGCCATGCAAGACACCAACCAACACGAAGCTTGGAGATGCCACGGCCAAGCCACCGTCTTCAAATCCCGACAAGAATCCCAAAAAGCCATTAAACTCCCCAAAAGTCCTCGGAGAAGAACGGAACAATAACAAAGAGCCGGTCGGCCGGCGGCGATCAACCTTAAAATAGGGAAGAGAAGGGGATGGTCACGGAAACGGCGGCAGATTTTGAGGTCTCTCTCCACGGTTCCACGCGATTGATCTTCAGGTGGCCACATTAATTCTCCACCAGAAGCTTCAGGGCAAAGGTTCTCCACCAAGGCGGCGGCTACGGCTTTAGCGGCTTCGGGGTGGACGTCGGTGAGGGGGTATGGAGATGGGTCGTGGTCACCGGGGTGGTGACGGCGACAACAGCGGAGGAGGAGAGCGAGGAAGAGGTGGATGTTGCGGGTTGAGTGTTCCCACGTTGGTTCTTCTCTTGTCCACGTTGGTTTCAAACCTTTTCCGATCACCCCGGCGTGAAAAACCGACCAAACTCCACCGGAGAAGTGAACGTTGGCGGTGAAACGACGGTTGATGTCCAACAAAGAGACGTTATTCCCACTATTCCCAGTATTCCCAGTGTTCCCAGTAGATCCATCCAACCCAACCACGTCTTCATGGAGATGTTTCTCCACGGTAGCACCAAAAAGTTGAGCGTTTCCAGGTCGTAAAGCTCCTTCTACCAACTGTTGGACGACGGTTTTGCCGGCGGCCGGCGAGACGGCGCTGAGACGAGTCACCAAGCGGTCGCTGTGACAAAGGTTGGTGGCATCTGGGTGACGTAAGAGCCAGAAGAACTGGTGGACGGCGGCGCGGATGAGGGAGAAGAGGTGAGCCGGGGGGACGGCGCGAGGGAAAGGACAGACGGACAACAAGAGACAAGCGGCTTCGGCGACTCCAGAGTTGGGGTGAAGGAGAAGTTGAGCGAAGTCATGGAGATAACGAGGGAGGATGGTGGTTAATTGGACAGCCATGATGGTGGCACTTCCTTCAGGACCTTCCCATTCCAAGATGGCCGCTAAATTATGACAAAGTTGACTAATTTGGGGTTCCGGTAACGAACCGGCGTGGATTTGAGCCACGCACGTCTTGACGGTGGATGGGAGAAGATCCACCAAGGAAGAAGAAAGGACGGCGTAAAGTTGAGTGGCCAAAGTCAACTCTTCAGGTGTCTTGGCCAAAGTCAAGAGGTAGAAGAGAGCGTCGGTGGCGCAATGAGGAGCCGAGTAAAGAGCCAAGAGACTCAAGAGTTGATGTTGCCAAAGACAACGTTTGCGTTCCAACCGTAAGGTCTCCACGCAAAGTTCCCGGAGGTGAGATCTCAAAGAGTCCAAAAATGGGACAGGACGTGAGAAGGTCTCGGAGAAATGAGACGTTGGCCGGTGATAAACTAATTGTTGTAAGTTGAGGAGAAGAAGTTGGATGATCCGATCGCAAGCGTCGCGGACGCCGTCGTGAAGACTCAACCCCGGTTGGGTGATGACCGACGCCGGCATGGCCGTGTTGACCAAGAATTGAAGGATTCGATAAGCACCGGTGGATGTTTGTGAAATGAGATGGACGAGGATGGTGAGCATGTTCTCCAGATCTTCTCGTGGGAGGGTGAGGAAATGTTGGTGGAGTTGGTTGAGAACGTTGGGTTTGAGGGAATCGATTAATTCGGTGGAGATGGTGCCGAGTAACGAAGGAGACATGAGGGCTAATTGGAGGAGGAAAGGGACGGTGGCTTTTTGGTGATGGTCTCTGGTAGGACCTAAACTTTCATGGAACATGCGGAGAAGTTCTTGTTTGATGCTGGTGGAGTGACGAGAAGATAAATGACCCAAGATCCCAACCACCGAAGCGATTTTAGGAGCTCGTTTGTCGGGGAAAATTAAATCAGTTGATGAACCAGAACCAGGGAAGTCTTTAGATGATGGGCCATGGCCACCAAAGTCTTTAGTTGGTGGCCCAAAGTCTTTAGATGATGGGCCATGAGCACCAAAATCTTTAGATGATGGGCCATGAGCTCCAAAGTCTTTAGTTGGTGGCCCAAAATCTTTAGTTGATGGCCCAAAATCTTTAGTTGATGGCCCAAAATCCTTCATTGATGGTCCATGAGCTCCAAAGTCTTTACTTGGTGGCCCAAAGTCTTTAGTTGGTGGCCCAAAATCTTTCATTGATGGCCCAAAATCTCTAGATGATGACCCAAAATCTTTCATCGATGGTCCATGAGTTCCAAAATCTTTACTTGATGGCCCAAAATCTTTAGTTGATGGCCCAAAATCTTTCATGGATGGTCCTTGACCACCAAAATCTTTGGCCAACATCCCTTGAGCTCCAAAATCTTTAGTTGACGACCCAAAATCTTTCATGGATGGTCCATGGGGACCAAAATCTTTAGTTGGTGGCCCAAAATCTTTAGTTGGTGGCCCAAAATCTTTAGTTGGTGGCCCAAAATCTTTAGATGATGACCCAAACTCTTTCATGGATGTTCCATGACCACCAAAATCTTTGACCGACATCCCTTGACCACCAAAATCTTTACTGATGGTTCCTTGAAGACCAAA
>NW_010303141.1:2786-3417 GCF_000700745.2 Antrostomus carolinensis
AACCCACAAGAGAGGACGCGGTTGATGATGGTGTTGGGGAAAGAAGACCCAATATGAGCCACCACCCAATCGAAATGAGGCGAGTGTTGAAGAGACGTGTCCAACAAAGCGTCGACGCAAGAATCAGGACAACCCCCAACCATGGAGGCCAAACAACGGGTGTAGATGTCCATCAAGGTCCTGGTGGCTTTACAAGACATCCAAAGTTGAAGGAGCTCGTTGAGGTTGGATGAGTGAGGAACGCCGTGACGTCCAGCGTATTTACTGCTCAGTTGGCCCATGAGGTCGATGGACCATGAAGATACCAAAGGAGCCCAAAATTTGGGGTTGGTTTGAAGGAATTCAGTCAAAAGCCGTTCGGTTTCTTGGACGATCTCCTCAGATCCCATCCCACCTCGAGGGAAGGTCCCAGGGATCATCCCAGGTGGGTTCTCCCGGTTGAGGAGATGAGATGAGACTTGGTCGTCGAAGACGGAGCGGAGATGGTGGAGGGCGGCGTGGCGGGCAGGGGGGAGGGAGCGGAGGAGGAGGAGGGCGCAACGGGCGTGGGCCGGGGGGGACAGTTGGGTGCCCTGGGTGGGGTCCAAACCCGTCAGGAAGGATTTGAGTTCTTGAGCCAAGTCCTGGGGGC
>NW_010303142.1:0-1528 GCF_000700745.2 Antrostomus carolinensis
CATCGGACACTAGACACAGACAAAAACCACACCTGAGTGCAGGGATCTGGGAAATTTACCTTTCTGTACAAAATCACCACCCCACATCGCTGACTTCTCTCCCACCTTGTCCATCTACACCTCCGTCTATGGACACACGTGCACAGTTCACACCTGCCACAAGTATTTATCTTTCCCTCTAACTCAACTCCTAGTAAGACAAACCTAACTTGTAATCTACACCTTTGTCTATGGACACACGTGCACAGTTCACACCTGCCACAAGTATTTATCTTTCCCTCTAACTCAACTCCTAGTAAGACAAACCTAACTTGTAAATGTCTGTGTGTGCAGGAGAACATATGATCTTCCACACAACTAGCAAGTGTGCTTGTAAATCAGAACATGGGCTTCTCCTTGCTGGTGGATCACTTTGCACACCTGTGCTAGAAAGCACATGGAAAGGGAAAGATGTGTTAAACAAGCCAGCAGCTTGTCAACAGTGATTTCATTGTGGAAATGTTTACATGCTATATTAAAAAAAAAAAAGGTAGAATAAAACTCTGATGTCCTTGTTCATGCTGGGGGAAAACAGGAATTAATCAGGCTGTTAGGACAGATTCCAGGCAACTATTGGGGGGAAAAAAAAAGAAGGCCTCTAGTGAGCTGCTGTTTAGCTTCTATAAAACAATGTTGAGAAACAGGTGAGTTAATAGGCCCCAGGCACATGCATTTCCAGAAACTCCTACTGAGTGCCCATAGGTGCGCTTGCAGCAGAGGAAAGGCCAAGGAATAACTGAAGGGCACAAGGATAAAAACTTCTTTGGCCAGGAAAGAGCAAATGGTTCACGTACCTGTGAATCGGAAGTTCACTGACTCTGGGAGACCTGATGGGACAAACACAAGCACAGAGTAACTGTGGTCAAGACAGAAAAGCACATACTGATGTGGATTTGGACAACTTTTGGAGAAAGCAAGTGCTGACATTCAACCAGACTGGAGTCCTTCCTCACCAAGAAACACCCTCTTTCCTTGCCTTTGCTTGAGGTAATGCAAGAGAACATGCTACTCCCTCCTCCACACTGTGAAACCCCTCTGGATGTCAGTGGAAGGCACAGTGATGCACACAACTGCATCTACCATGTACCATCACCTCATCACACAATCCTGTGCATCAACTAGCCAAATGTGCTCCAAGTTTGTCCTATTTCGGCCCCTCTACCTCCTGCTCCAGACTGTTTCTCCTCTGATGGTAGAAATCTTCTAATGCCCTGGCTAAATTGATTCAGTTCATCAATTCTAGTCTCAGCCTCAAGGACTGAACCCTCAGCACAGCAAAGATCTCAAGCATGGTGGGCAGCAAGAGTTCCTCACCACACAGCAGCAGATCAGCAGCTGGCCCAGCACAGCATCCCATACTAGTGCTGGCAAGGCAAAATGCTGCAGGGAACTCGGCCACATCCCCAGAATTCAAATTCACTGAAAGCTGCTGCACCAAACCACAGGGGAAAATGTTGTTGTAGTCACAGAAACAGGTGACCTCTCGGTA
>NW_010303143.1:0-448 GCF_000700745.2 Antrostomus carolinensis
GCTCCCCCCCCTTCACTCACACTCAGCCCTTCACTCACACTCAGCTCACACTCAAGCTCACACTCAAAAAGCTCACTCAGCCCCCCACTCACACTCAGCCCTTGCTCACACTCAGCCCTTCACTCACACTCAGCTCACACTCAAGCTCACACTCAAAAAGCTCACTCAGCCCCCCACTCACACTCAGCCCTTGCTCACACTCAGCCCTTCACTCACACTCAGCTCACACTCAAGCTCACACTCAAAAAGCTCACTCAGCCCCCCACTCACACTCAGCCCTTGCTCACACTCAGCCCTTCACTCACACTCAGCTCACACTCAAGCTCACACTCAAAAAGCTCACTCAGCCCCCCACTCACACTCAGCCCTTGCTCACACTCAGCCCTTCACTCACACTCACTCAGCCCTCACACTCCGCTCACACTCAGCCCTCACACTCAGCCCTTGC
>NW_010303144.1:0-34991 GCF_000700745.2 Antrostomus carolinensis
AGCTTTTCTGTATATATAACTGAAGGAAAAAAACAAAAGTAGGACCAAGATGGAAGAATCAAATTTCTTGGAGAAAATTGTACTTTGAAATATTTGTTTATGCCTTTTTAATAACATCTAAGAATATATTTAAGCTTGCTTTAAGAATTTTTCTGTGGTAATACTTAGAGGCAAACTAGTCTTTAAAATATAGGTAGACTAGGTGTTTCCAAGTAAGATTTTTTTGCAGACTGGGGAACCAGGGAACTCGGCATCACCTTTTTTACATTTCCCTTACCTTTTTATTCCTTTCCCTATGTTTATTATTGATTAAATTTCTAAGACTCACTGCCTTTCTTTCAGATTTTTATTCAGTCATATTCTTAGTAAAAATGATTGTTATCTGAAAAAATATTTAAATACATTAATTCCTGTCTTCAAATATAAACAGTGAAAACTGGCAAATTTTTATCCCTGTATTTTTATATTTCATCTATATAAAAATTTTATTTTTCCAGCAATATTCAAGGTTGATTGAATGCTAATTCAACAGGCTGACCTGATCCCTGAGCTTTCTTGCATCTGGCATGAAAATAAAATGACAGCCAAGATGATGCATGCAAGCAATTAGTGTCTTTTTTTTGTTTTAATTTTGACCTTGCTTTCAAATAGAAGACTGAAGTTCAATGCTGTATTCCATAATTACTGAATGACTGATGGATTCCACTTTTCTTTAGCTATCTGTAATGCTGATAGATAGTGACTATGGACTGTTGTGTTTTAGCTGATACAGCTGAAGTGATGGTTCTTACATTTTTTATGCTCATCACAAAACATTTTTTAAAACCTAAAATATCTTTTTTCTTTAAGGTAAACGCTGAACATTTCTTGTGCCTTTCATTGCACCAACAGGCCTGTTTGAAACGGGCCCTGCATTAGTCCTGCTGGTATCAGTGATTCAGGCAGTCTGACACTACTGTGCATTTTCAGATTGTGTGAGTAACTCCTAATGATCGTAGGTTGAGAGTCATAGAGTGATTTGGGTTGGAAGGGACCTTTAAAGGCCATCTAGTCCAACCCCCTGCAGTGAGCAGGGACATCTTCAACTAGATCAGGTTGCTCAGAGCCCTGTCCAACCTGACCTTGAATGTTTCCAGGGATGGGGCTTCTACCAGGCAACTTGTTCCAGTGTTTCTCCACCCTTGTAAAAAATTTCTTCCTTCTATCTAGTCAAAATCTACCCTCTTTTAGTTTTAAAACCATTCCCCCTTGTCCTATCACTACAGGCCCTGCCAAAAAGTCTGTCCCCATCTTTCTTACAGGCCCACTTCAAGTATTGAAAGGTTGCAATAAGGTTGCTCTCCCCAGAGCCTTCTTTTCTCCAGGCTGAACAACCCCAACTCTCTCAGCCCTTCTTCATAGGACAGGTGTTCCATCCATCTGATAATTTTTGTGGCCCTAATGATTTAGGTATTTTTGTAGAAATTGATACACTAGTAATTAAATAAACTACACATGGAGATATGTTAGTTATTTCCCATGTCCTTGTATTTTTCATGCTGTGGATCTTCTAAAAACATTTCCTGTAGAACTGTGAAGCAAACCACACTGTTCCGAGGGCCAAAGTAGGGAAGGGATGGGGAGGGAGAGGGTCTTCACTGCACTAGTTAATGAAACAGGAGAACTGGTGGGAGTAATGTTTCTGTGCCCTTTGGATTGCTGCAGGGAGGGAAATAACTGTGTCCCAATACTCTGAGCTACTCTCACTGAGCCCGTAGGCAGTGACATTGTTTATTGTTACTGTTCAAAGACAGGAGGAAAAGAATACGGCCTCTAACTGATGAGTCACTTTTTTCTTTTTATTGTTTGTGGATGGAGGCTGGGGAGAGGAGCACTTTTACAGGGGCTGCAGAATGATAGCTGCTCCCCACCTTTATTTACACATCTGAGCTTTGATCCTAGCTGAGGAAGAGCCCGAGGAATGCAAAGGTCACGGGCTCTTCACAGATCCAGCCTAGGAGAAGGGCTGATCTCATACTTAACTGGATAGTAATATTTCACATCAAGCGATGCCTTGACTGCAGTTCGTTTTCCAATTGATTTTGTGCACAATTGAAAGGTTGGAACTTGTTGTATAAAACCATGTCGTGGTTTGTGTTCCTTGAAGCATACTGTGCTCATCAAGTTCAAAGGAAATAGTTTAGACTGTTGGCTTGTTGTGAGTCCTCCAGATGTACTTGCAGGGAGCATGCATAACCTCATCTTCAACTTCTGCTTCAGATGTGTCTAGCATTTTTAACTGAAGTAGTTGAAATTTAGATCATAAATCCATACAAAAGCTACTATTTCTAGTTAACTAAAGCTCTATTTGTTTTTAAAAAAATGTGCTCATTTGAGTATTTTTAGAGGTTTGGCAGCATTTCATAATATGTGATGTTTGTAATATGAACAACCAGATATTTTTAAAAAATAAATTAAGCACTTGAAACTTGTGACTCTAGCAACATATATTGTATTTTCTTGGCTTTTGAGAGGCTAGTTACCACAAACCTTTCTTCCTGCACTCTTCTGCATTGCAAACACTGAAGTAAAATGCTTCTCTTTTTTTCTTCTCCACTGATTACAGCTGTTATACTTTAGTGCCTGATATATTTTTTCTTAACTTGGTGAACAACAATCCATTCAGTGAAGCAATAATGAATTTCACAAGAAGAATAAGCTGAACTTGTACATGTATTCATGCATGTACAATCTTATGTTTTTGATGATATCAAGCCATGCTGTTCTTTAGCAGATCACACATTTTGTTTTAACTTACTTGTATTTGGCAATTGCCAATCTTGCCACATCCCTGTCATCTTTTTTGTTTAAGGGAAATAGTGGTACCATTAAGACAGACCTCATCCAATTAGTAGATTTCTGCCAATGAATCAGGATTTCAGTTGTGTTTCTCATTATCTGGGTCATGTTGATTTAAGAAGCTGCCACTACCCAACTATTTGGTACTAACAGACACCTCACAGCAAAACCAGTGGATAGGATTGTGAGGTTTTGTGTACTTAAGGGCAAAAAATCAGCTACATTAACTTGCTTTCCTGCGAAAAGGTCACCTGAGGAAATTCTGGGAGTGGTGAATGGCACCTCAGCCTAGCACATTGAAAGGAGTATGTCCTTGCTACTTTTTATCTGATTCTTGGGACAGAACTGCTGTTTCCTAAAACTTATTTTTCTTTCTGTTTTCATTTTGTGAGAAGACTTAGCTTTAGTTTTTACCTGAAGAGAAACACTTTGCAAAAACCTGTAAATTGACTTTGCCCTGCTAGACTTGCAGTTTATTTGCTGCGTGTCCTGTTTAGCCTGATTTCTTTGCCTTTATAGGTAACATCTTGAGTTTACTATAAATTCAAAATCTTGGCTTCTATAAACACAGTTTTGCATATGATTTGTTCTTTATCAGCTATGCCTTAGACATCAAGTATTAAATTGTCTGTTGTTCGTGGTTAGGGCTGTTTAGGGATGTGGTGTTTGCTGGTGTCTTTCAGTTTTAGGTCTTCATAAAGTGTCAGTGTGATAACTGGAGCTGAAAACCCAAAAAATACCTGTTCACTGGGCCTCCATGAAATATAACCTGACCAGATTTTGGAGACCTCTTATGTTTCTTTCATGAAGGAGAACCAAAGCAACATGGTTGGACTCCAGCAAATGGATCTCTGTGTAGCTAGGATGCATAGAGCTGCTACACTATGAAATCGCTTCTGAAAATTTAAAAGAAAGAGAGCACTTCAGTGAAACTATTCCCCTCTGTCTTAAATTAATTTGTTATGTCTTTGTATCTGTTGCTAGAAGCTTTAGCTTTTAGATTAGTGACAACTTGCTGTTCAAATATTTTTCAGAATATCAGATTTTAGGGCTGCCATTAAAGGATTGCAGAGAGTGTCACAAATCCAAGTGACTGAGTTGTGTGTATCTGCAAAATACAGTGACCCTTAAGGTGTAAATATCATTATGTGTGTGTAGACATATAGGGATACACTCTAAATTAGATGCTTATAATTAAAAAAGATTTGGGAATTGTTGGAAGTAGCTGTCTGAAAATGTCAACTCAGCAGTGATTAGCAGCAGTTGAAAAAAATGCTAGTGTGTTAGAAATTATTAAACAGTAAATGGAGAAATATCACTGTGCCAGTGTACAGTTTCAGTTCACTGATCTCTGAAATACATGTATAATGAATTTTTAAAAGTCATAAAGAAAGAACATAATCATTCTTTGTACAGAATAATTCTAGTTGTTTAAGTAGAACAGGACTCAGCCTGAATTATAGAACCCAAATTTGAAAATAACATGCCAATACATTAATTAAAAATATGAAGCATGTGAATAAGAGATGATTCATCACTATTATAAATATAATGCAAGAACAATTGAACACACAAAAAAGTTATTAAAGGTGAGATTTAAAAGATGAAAGTTACTTTTTTAAGGAAAACATAATCTGCATTTTGAAACTTATTCTCAGAAGATGTAATATACGTTAGTATTATAAATAGGTTCTGAGGCAGTTAATGAGAGAGAAGGCAGTTTCTGACTATCAGCCACTACAGCTGATCTGAATGGAACCTCCAGCTAAAGCCTTTAAGCCAACTCACTTCCAGGAGGGATTTCCTGATAGGAACTTTTAGTCCCAACCATAATCATTCAAAGACTGATATTTGCAGACTTCCAACTATTCTACTACATACATAGAACACTTGATACTCATTTCATTAAGATGGTCATATAAGTTTCATGGCTAGATTAAGTATATAAGCATCTTTTCAGTGTAATTTTTTGACAACTCACATTATTGGAATGTTCCTAAACAATGTAAACATCATGGGTACTACTGACATGCAGTGCTTAAACTTAAACTTTAACTTTATAATTTAAAATCTGTTTACATTGATCAAGAACATTAAATTAAGTCATACTTTTACTAAAAAGTCTGAAATACTAATTCTAACACAGAATGTCACACAACCAGAGGCTGTTTCTGGCAGGTGTGTATAATTCAGACTGTATTGTGCCTGTTAAAGGTTACACTGTTGTTTTACATTCCATCTGCTGTGGCTTCTGTCCTGCTTCTTACTGCACAGAAAAGAAATGTCTCCATGGAACCCACATGTGATATCTTAGTACAGATGGGGAGCACTTTTGATTAGGGATAATTGTATTTTTTTTTCTGCAACTTCTGTCCAAATTTATGACCATGGTTTGTGCTAATTGTGATGGAAAACACAAGGAAGAGTATAAGTCAAAAGACACAGCTCCAGAAGGCAATAAACCAGAAAACATTAAAGAGAGATGACTGAGAAAAGCAGAAGGATCAAGCTAGTAGAAATAATGTGATGAGAAATATAAGCAGAACATTTGTGTAGGACTTCCAGTAGAAGGAAAATGAGATTTTAATTAAGATATGGGAGACAGGCAGGCATTCAAGAAGCATGGATGACAGATCAAACCAAGAGGAAGATGAGCGTCCTTTCAGTGCGCTGTAGTAATAAAATTAAAAAGCAATGAAATTAAAATAACAGTTTGTGCTTACCTGAGTTGAGGGGACTTCCAGCAAATTGGTCTGAATCTGGCATATTGAATGGATTAGGCTTCTAATTTAGGGACTGTGTCATGTTTTAGCATGACTGGACTCAGGTAACAACTCGGAGTCTGTCCTTTCTAGCCTTATGCAGTGACGTACAGGATGCTGAAATAAGCAGAATCTTTGTACACTTCTGTTGTCTAAGCACACTTTCAGTATTTCCCCCCACCATTGTGGTATGTCACCAGCATAATTTCTTTTCCTAGTTACTCAAATAATAATTCCATCATTCCTCCTTGTGTCTGTTCTCAAAAACAGGACTTGGCACAAATTTCCATTGCACATTAGTGACTTCATTTAGAAATCTGTAGGCACTAAGGCTGCCTAATAATGTTTGAACCTATTGGAGGAAGGCCACAGCAGAAAAGCAAAATAGTGGTTTAGTCCTCTTATGACTCCTTGAATGACTATCAGAAGAAAATTTAATTTGTTTAGATAAAATGTTCTTGTATGCAACTGGAAATACTAATTCATAATCTAGTAATATTTCTGTCAGTTGCACAATGGAATTAAATCTCTGCTCATTTTACCAGGAAAAGAATCTTTCCATTTAAATTAAGTACATTTCTTAACAAACACTGCTGAACTGATCCATATACTAGTAGTTTATTGATAAAATGGTATCTCACATAACTCCCCTAACATTATCAGAAAAAAAAGTGTTTACTGAGGAGAAAATAATTCTACTGCTGGTGCTATGATGTAAACTGCCACTTTTTTTTTTTATCTTTTAATAGAGAAGGCTATGCATGAGGAATGTTAAAGAACTGATCCATTTGCCAACCTGCCCTAACTTTTAAATCAGGCTCTAGTACTTTTAGATAAATTCTGTACTTCTGTATCCCACTGAAGCTGTTTGTCAGGTTTTTAAATATGTAAGTCTAGGCCCATAGTCAGTTCCTGGAAACAGCAAGTATGTGTCTGTATACTATATCAATGCCAGTATGAAGGGATTATCTTGTTTTCCAGAATCTTGTCTTCTGCTTTAAAATAAGATTTAGAAGCACGTCCTTTAGCTGGAGCAGTTTCACAAGAGGAACCCTGATTTGAACGTGCTGTGTGACAGGCACGCCAGTGGATGAAATGGCAGCCTTCCAATAGTGTGCCCACAGAGACACTAATAAGGGAGGCTGAGATGTGGCAGTCTTGACATGAGAATGAGTCAGGGGGACAAAATGTATACACCTAATGAGTTCCTGCACAGTGACTTGGAGTGTGGGAAGAAGAAAATAATTTTCTAGGAAAGGGCTTTGAGGATGCTCTCAAAGCACCTTGACTGACAAGAAGCAAGAGCTAGGTAATTTTAAATATTAACAGTGTGCTTTGGTCAGGAAATTATAAAATATCTCTCTCAGTAGCAGAGATGCTTTAAACTATTCAGTAAAATATTCTTACTCTGCCCTCACTGCTGTCTGTAAACTTAGGCAGGTGTAGGATAAGGGGTGAGTGATCTGCCTGTTCCTGTAACCACACCTTTATCCTCACTTCTGTACAAGACACTGTTATAAAGAAAGCATGAACAACTCATAGGATCACTGTCTGTTTCTGAGACTTTTTAAATTACATTGGTTTATTCTGACACCTGCTCCAGTACTTCCCTCTTAAACGTGGATAAGGAAGAAAATTAAACTAATTACATGAGATTATAACCATCATTGTTTTGCCCAACATACAGAAACCTGTAGAACTCAATGACGAAGTTACTATGGTAGAAGTTGTACCTTAAAAACAAACTTACAATGTTTGTTAATCAGGCTGAAAGAGGAATAAAAGCTTCAGAGTGGTCTGGTATATGTTTACATAACATAGGCTTGTAGAAGCATCTTGATGTTATCTCTGCAGTCTTTGTGATACCCCTGTTGCTTGCAGCATTCTCTAGCCTCTTGCACAGTCTACTGTGCTAGTCTTGCTGCTCCCTTCTTATTCTCCTTATCTTCAAAATAGTTCAGCAGTAAGAATCTTAAGCAAAGGAAAGATATTGCTCAGGCTGTGTGGAGAAGAGCTATCCCCTTCCCTTCCTAGGAAAGCTTCCCTTGCCATGCTTTAGTCAGGTAAAATCTCGGTGAAATTGGGTTAAGAAACAATCACCAAGTAGTAGCTCTGATACACTCAAAGATAAAACTCGAGGTTGAATGAACTCTCTTTGAAACAATTACCAAATAACACTAGCTACAAAAACCAATCTGGCTATAGCCTAAATATTTATTTCTTAAAGCCACAGCTCTGGTTATCAGGATTAAGAAGTTTAACAAATTTCAGTCCCTGTTATTTTACGGTACTAATAAGAAACCTACTACAGTAAAAAGCAGTACAGGCTGTTAAAATTACAATTTATGTGAGCTGTTAATGGTACAGTATTAGTTCTCAATTAGACTTTTATCCCACTTCTATTTTTTCCATACTTCTACATTATGTAAGAGGGAGTAAATGTGGTTATCTACTGCAACACTTAATTCTATATTTTAGCTTAAAGATTTTCCTGTCAATGAAGGTTCAGAGAAATTATCTCATTGTATCTTAACCTGTGCTGAGAGTAGTCCAGTGGCTTAATATGAATAATCCAAAACAGAAACATCTATTTTTACATATTATTTACATTTCCCATTTCTATCTACTTTCCTTTTGAAATCTATGAGTAAGAGCTGAGGAAAAAATATAGATATGTATGTAGATTTGTACAGAAGTATACAAATATACATAAAGAAAATGAACTTACTCTGCTATGTTAAAGGTCACAGCAGTGAAAAACTGCATAACATTACAAGTTCAGGACTGCCAGTTATCATGAGCCCAGATTTCTAATGATGCCGTGTTCTCAGTAATAGAAGTAAAATCAAAGGCATCATATGGAAAATAACCATTACAGATTTGCATTCTGGGTTGCTTTATCATGCAGAGGAGGAAAAATTATTCTGGCTTTCCTAGAAAGGTAGAAACTCAACCTCCTTAGCTCGGACTGTGGGGTGTTAGAAACAGAAAAACTTCAGGTACTGTCCCAAAGCAATATATGTAGGAATGTATTTTAAAATACTTTAGCAGAAGTAGTCATGTTTAATCTGAATTACTTTCTGCTCTTCAGCAGTGTGAGCAATAAGCAAGTCAAGCAAGTAGAGGAGTATTTTTCACAAATACTTTTGCTTTTCAGTTAAGGAGTGAATAAGGGCCTCACTGTCTTGGAATGGGATTGTGCCATCTGCAAAATATTGGGGGGGGGGAACAAGGCAGAATGAATCTTCAGTTTGAACCTAGTTATAAGGGGTTTTTTGTGAAAGGTATCCAAGAAACTCATTGTACTAGAATGTATAGACAAATAGTAAGGATCTCCCAGAGGAAATCCCCAGGGAGGCATTACAAGTAACCTGATTTCCAGCCAATAGAGGACCCACGCCTTGGGAAGGGGCAGTAGGATGAAGGCAGTAGAGGAAGACTCTTCTGGTAAAAGCAGTTTTTTAATGTCTCAGTGTGAAAGAGGATTATTGTTTCCCATCCTTTGTTGCAGTTGTTATCCTGCAACGTCCCGTCCGGTCGAGGCGGCACAGAGACAAACACACACCCCGTCTCTGGGCCAATGAGCACTGACACCAATATGAGGATGCTGCAAATGGCGTTTAATGCTGTGCGACACAGTACTATATGGTGTGGGTTCACTATGTCACTTCCACCTGCTTACATCACAGGCTAAGTGCTATTGGCTACTATGATGTAGAGAGGGGGGTGTCTTACCTTTCCGTACAGCCCGATATCTTCCGGCCGCCAGACCCTATCTTACTACAATCCTTCTGGACGTGGTGAAGCTGGTGGGCTGGTTGACACACTCATTCCTAATCTGGTGAAGGGTTAATTTGTCTCATCAAGTGACTCACCCTACATCTTTTGTCTGAGTATTTAACATGATGGCAGTTTGGTGCTGGGGCAGTGATTTCCATATAAAAATAGTGACTTCTGTATTTGCTGAAGAACATAGTGGGGTTTTTTGATATTGCTAAATTTTCTTATAGTTACGTAATTTTCAAAGGCTAAAAGGGAGTTAAATTAGTCTTTAGAAAGTGAGTAAAGTTTAGTATCTTAATTCCCAAATATTCCTTAAAATCATATCCTAAGTAAACAACCCAAGAACTAGTTTTATTCTTATTCCTACTTGCTTTTATGTAGAAACAGAGTTAAGGAATGATAATTTTTGGCCAGAGCAGTATCATCTTGCTCTGGCTGTGAATAAATCAGTGTTAAAAATAGCCTTTTAGAATAGCTAGCATAGAAATGTTTGTTCAAAATTAAGATAACTACAAAGCAAGCAATAAACAGAATGTGCAGATCTTGGTTGTCCATTTTAATGAAAAAAGTTCTACAAATTGAAATTTCTTCTATATAAAGTGCCAGCACCATGAATAGCACCACATGCAATAATAAAATAACTGATTTATAGTTGCTTTCATGTCTTATCAGATATCTGTTGAATGCATTCTAAGCATTAATTTTATTTCTGATCTGACTGCTAGAGTAGTGAAAAATAGGCCTTGTGCCTTACTGCATTAGTTTTCCATTTGTAAAAAATGAGCTTACATTTATTCCAGTGACTGGTGCTAAGCAAGTTTAACAAAGGAGAAGTAATCTGAGGATTATTAAAGGAGCCAAGATAAAGCAGAATTAAAAACACTCTATATTGTGATTATGTGTGTATGAATAAATGCTATTCTGGCCTATGAAGACATTCCCAGTTTTAATTACTTCTGTGTCATTTCCAGATTTTAATTTTTTGAAAGAGAATATTTTCTTAGAGCAGAAAATCAAAATGAAGGAAAAAGCAGGGGAGAAATCCATGTGCTACCAGGATGTGCCTAAGCTGCTAAATTGACTAAACCTTGATGCAAATATAGACAGTTGTTTTCATTATATGTCAAAAATAGCAATTTATTGAGATAAGAGAATTTTATGTTTAACTTACTCCAAAATACTGCTACAACTTGGAAAGTGTCGTGGTGATAGAAGAAACAATGTTAGTGTAGCATAGAAGATTCGTATATTATTATTACAGCAAGGCATAACAGAGGCCTACAGATGAGTAGAATATTCCCACGTTATTGTAGTTTTATAAGTAATATGTATGTATTATTTTAGGATGTAGGACTACCACAGCTGACTGGTACTCCTGGTTGATGGATGTTTTTCCTGAAGGGAATATGGCTAACCATTTATGTTCGTGTACAGTCTCTTTCTTGTGTTGGCACTGATAATCAGCCTTTGGAAGGTTTGACATTGGTAAACTCAGGGTGTGCAGCTGTATAAAGTGATGACTTGGTCACATTCCAGTCACATGACACCATTGTCCCGTCGTCCCCCCCCAAAAAAAAAAAAAAAACAAAACAAAACAAAAAACAGCACTGTGTAAGGATCTGAAATATTCTAATTTTATGGGAGTTCCCAGATGGAGCTGGATGAGTGCCTGAAGGGCAATGCAGAGGGACCCCTGCTGTTACTTGATACTATGTTTTCTTTAAAAATTTTCTGTTCTGAATAATGGTATTTTGCCCAATGAAGGTGAAATGTCCATCAGTTAACTCTGCTGTTGTCTGTAACAGAGAAAAATCCTGTAGATGCCAACACTGATTCAGACCTGTTAAGATAGTCACAGTGACTATAGACAAAAAGCAGAATAAAATGTTAATCTAGGGAGAGGCAGGACTGTGGATTCTCATCCTGTGATATAAGGGAGCTAGGCTCAAGGAGACCACAAAGGAATCTTTCATTTCCTTAAATTGCCATAAAAATGGGGTTAGATTGTTCTCAGCAATGCAGACTAATCAAGTAGCAGAAGAACACACAGAAATAGCTCTGAGAGTATGAAGGCTAAGCACTATAATGTGATCTCCTTTAGGTAAATCATCTTGACAAGCCTTAGTGGGGAAAAGAAAAGCCTGTTGCTATCAAGAAAAGTTAATTACCATTGGAGCCTAGGAGTGTTCAGCACACACTGTGGACTTGGTAAGATGTTTATCCATATACTGCCTGGACAGAACTGAGAGCGTACCTGAAGATTTTGACTGATTTTCATGCTAGAAAACATAAGAAGAAGGGAAAAAAAAGGGGGGGGGAGGGGTACCACCCCCAAACCTCCTAATTTTTTTGACTGAATTTACTTGAAACAAATAGAAAAATAATTGCTATCACTGCTATTGGTTAACTAAGAAACAGAAGCAGATGAAAGCTAACACATGAAAGAGAACACTGTTCACACTTTTTCTTTATAAAAGAGGCGCACCTGCAAACTACTCTTGTCTGATGAGTGTAATTAGAATTATACATTGTTAATTTACAGTAATGAAGGTGCTGGTAGTATAACCTGAGAGACTTGCTACACCTATGGCATTTGAAATTCTGAAGAGCTTGATATTCAGTAATGGTCCTAAAAAGAAAATTAAAAGTAGATTTCATTCCATCTGTATTTGGGCCAGAATTTTATGAATTGTAGATGTAGATGCATCTGAGGTGTCTAAAAAGATTTAAGCAATTATATTCCGGTTCATAGATGTAAGAAGGCAGTAGGTACTAAAATCAACAGAAGGGTCTAACATGCTCTGATGCTTCAGAAAATCTTAGAAGAATCTGCATAGAGATGAGTAAGTGCTTAAACACCTTTAAAAATTAGTTATTTGCTCTCGCAGTTCCTAAGTCTATTTTGCAAGTGGGAGGTCTGATGAAAATTTTCTTAAATACATTTCAAAATATGGTGCATCTTAATTTGGGCAAACAAGTTCAGAAGCTGTCTTACTGTAAAGGTAATATAAGTTAGATTCCTAATGGTGGAACCTGTCTTTGATTGCCTTGTATGCAATTTCATCATGCACCAAACCAAAGTATATGCTTGCTGTGGTTTAACTTGCCAGGCAATATACATTTTATGAACTGAAATAGCACAGCTTCATTTTTAAGTAATTATAGTTTCATTTTTTACATATAACAGTGCCATTCTATTACATTTAAGATTAAATAATTCAGACCAGTTCCAGAATAATATTTCTGTTTAGATAAAACTGTTTTTTAAACAAGCATTTCTGCTTTGAAATCATCTTGATTTTCAGAGTGCTGGGAGGCTGATAAAACTTCTAATGATAGAATAGCCCATTGAAAAGCCACTTTTCATTTTTATCTATTCAGTAATTGATGCCAAATAAGATAATACTTCTTAAGAAAAATATATTTTATTTTAGTATGTCATCACTGTATAAATAGCAATATAATGTAACGTAATAGCCATGTTATAGTATCTACTGTCTACTCGAAGAAAAAAAAAGGCAGTTAATTAAAAGCTCTTTCAGATTAAAACTTAAATTTTCTTTTGCATTTGGACATTAAATTCCTGATATTAGTCAGTAACATTTTGTGGTTTAATGTTTCAGAGTAAGTTTTCAAGTTTCCAGCTGTTTTGTTTTTCTTTCTTGTACTCAGTGTGCTATGTAAAACCTGAAGTGAAATAAAATAATGATTTGTTTTCTTACTATAATAAATTTTCTTTATTCTTAAATCCAAAGAAAAAAAAGTAAATTATCATGTAGAGAAAATACAGTATAGTTACAAATACTAGTTACTATGCCTATTTTATGATCAACACTTCAAAAGGAAAAAACAATTTATTTCTTGACTCTTATCTGCCTCTTCTGAGAAGTGGCCAATAAATATTGGCAGTCAGATCAATTCTACTTGAATTTTCCTGCTCAGATAAACGTTTCACAGTAAGCAGCAACAGGAGCAAAGACTCCTGTGGTTAACTGTGCTCTTATAAATTTTATTTTTTTAAAAAAGTACTCAGATGCTCTTACGTTAAAAACTTTAACTCTGCTGGCTATTAATGGAAAACACAGAAGTACTGGGTTTTTCTTTACAGATGTTATTATTCTCTCCCTGAAGTTAGCTGAAAAGAGAGGGAAAGGTGTTTTTATTGTAAAACAAATTAATATATGGACAGAATTCAGAAGGCAACAGTAAACCTTGATATTGCAAGTGATATTAACTTCTGTTCAGTCTTTTTGGTTTACTAGATAAAAAAGAGAAAGGTAGGTGAAAATACTATCAATAATGGAATACAAATCTATCAAATCATGAGATTTTTTAATAGGTCGTAAGATACTAGTTATATTGCTGGCATTATATGTCATGTCCTCTCAACAGAATTGCTTTGAGTGTTCTCCATGAAATACCATCACTTGTGAAAAGTACCTCCATCTTCAGCCAGAGCTGCTGTGCAAACCCCTCGTATCCCCACCTCCCCCTGGTCCCAGTCCGGGGACAATTCGTTCTCAAATGTCACATTGTTATCACTCAAAGTGAATAACAGAATTTTCTTGTTGAACAGCATTTGAATTCAAATACGCATACATGGGCAGTATTTATAATTTAAAAGTGGAGGTTTACATGAGACTATCGTGTGCTTGAGCGTGTTGTAGAAATGAAGAGGCATGTATATATGCACAGAGAAATCACGGAAGTGTTAATGGTGAAATATTAATTTTACTCACAAGAGTAATATCAATTCATATAATGAAAACAATGTATTATTTCTTTGTGACGTAATAGCTAGCTTTGTTGTACTGTACTTGACTTTTTAGCAAATCATTTAAATGATAGTTCTCATGCTAAGAAGGCTGAAATTTCAGGTGTAATTTGCCTGTCAATCTAAATATTCAGTTTCCTTTAGCTGACCTACAGACATCCCTGAAGAACAAGTGATTGAAAGAAAATGTATTCCCAGGTAAAATATGAGCTAAAAATCAAAATGTCATCAGTAGAAGGGTGTCTTAGCTGCTAAGCTTTGACACGTCCATCCTCATTCAAAAACATCATCTCGAGAAGAGTGTATGTTAAGCTGCTGGCTCTTGCTTCTAAACTTTTTCAAGTCACAGATTCACAGACGTATTCATCTGCAGGATTTTCCAATTCAGTAACTTTCAAATTATTTAGTTCCGTACAAAACATGAATTTTCCAGTATATGTAAATTGCAAGTGCTCTTGCAGTGAAAAAATATTCACTTCAGCAAATTCTCATGAATGGAACATGAGCAATTACCAAAAGAATAACCACGTTCTTTTCAAGAATCTGCTTTAAACATTTCTGATTTTCACGCTAACCTCAGGTATATAATGAGCTAATCTGTTTGTTTGTTTGTTTGTTTTTCTTTGCATGCATGGAATTTGGTTTAAGATCATTTAATATGTAAGAGACTTTAGGACAACAAAAAAAAAGCACTGGAAAACCATGTGAGGGTTTATTTAAGTTGTGTGCAAATAGGGCTTGTACAGTGTTGTTTGTTGAGCTTCTAACTAAACATTTAACAGGGGAGTATTGCAAAATGATCTCTTGAAGAAACTTAGCATTTTAAAGCTGAAATCTCATAATGCAAGTCCTGACAAAGGAGAAAGTGTGTGAAATGTGCCTTCTCATGGGATCCAGGAAAAAGCAGAGGTTTCCTGGAGAAATTGAAACTGTTGCAGGTTCAGAGGCCAAGGCAACTGAGGATGCAGTCTTTGAGGAGAGATGATTTTCCTCTGCTCTCGTGTTTTAAATCAATTAATGGAAGGGATATGAAATGAAGTAGCACAGGGCTATGTTTCAGAAACTTCTTTCCTTCACCTTCTTTCAAAGACTTCAAAAAGATCTTACCTTTTGGGTGACACTCCCTTAGGCTTTTATTTTACTTGAGGCAATACCTTATTTTCTCATTTACACAGTACATGAAATTATTTTTTTTTTAACTTGAGTACCGTAGGAGACTTCCTTGTATACATATTCAAAATTTAAAAAGTTGTTTATTGCTTTGTACTTTTCAGATGTTTCTCACACTATTTTTTTAATTGAAAAATATGCAAATATTTGTGCATTTATAATAAAGGAATAGAGATCATTATCACCAATATTATTTGTTTTGAAAAATTTATCTAATTATTATTACCAAGAGAACTACAGTATGTGTCTCACTTATTTCTTGTTAAAGGAATGCTTGAATTGTCCACTGTCATATAGAATAGCAGTGCTATAAGATTTTTAAAAGATATATAAAATTGCATAGATGGATTGAAACTTCTCCTGACTTTTTGGAAATCTGGGACAAGTCCATCTTCTGGATTTAGAATCAAACCTCTTAGCAGATCCCTCTTTCATGTAATTAACAAAATCAAAATGCTAAATCTGAACAACTGCCTCAAAAGTTAACTCTCTTGGTGTATATAACGTGAATTTATCTATAGTGCTTCATGACAGCACAGGTGATACTACCACAAATGAAAATGTTTCACTTGGAACTGTTGCCTATCAGTTACAACTAGTTCACATGGTGCTGACTGAACTCAGTGTTAGCAACAGCAAGTGATATAGCCGTGAATAAAAAAAAAAAAACAAACCAAAAACGTTGGTACTCCAGTATTTCAAAGAAGTGGATGCACATGAAAGAACATAACAACTTATTGTTACACATTTATCCAAAAACATTAGCAAATAATGGTAAAAGTGTTAAAATTCCAAGCAAAAGAAAACAGAAAACAACTTACTGATGTTGAACAGACTTTTTAAAAAATCCTCTTTCTGATGGTGCCTGAGCATCATGTTCTTAAATGTAAGAAGGGCACAGTGAAGAATATTCATGATCGTTGTTGCCAAAACTACCAGTAAAAAGTAGATAAGAGATAATCTGCAATATAAAAGAAAAAAGAATTGAGGCATGCTCTTTGTGAGCTTTTTAGTCTGATTCATGATCTAATATAATCTCTGTAAATTTACCACCTACCATCCCCCAAGGTAAACTGTTATAACTCCTTTGAGGTTCACAGCCCTCAACAGAACTCGGTAATACAAATCTACCTCAAAGATGAATAATGTTAGATATGCATGAAGTAATTATTATTACTGCTTTAAATCCTTAAGATTAATAAAGCACAGCATTTGAGAAACAAAGTAAACCAAATTATTGTCTATAATTTTTTTTCATTACTATTTTATTACCCTGAAATAGTGACATTAGTGTTCAGTGATAGATAGAGTTACCAAAATAAAAAGCTTCTTTTAAATATTGTAATTTGTTTTCCATAGTTCAGTCTCTGACAAATAAGATAAAAATATGCTATATTCAAATGGGAAGAAGCTTACATAATGATTTAAGACTCAGTAATCGGAGTCAGTAATCTGAATCTTAAGTAATTGATGATAAGTAATCAGTCTTAAAACTCGGTAACCTGAGTAACGATTTCAGACTTCATCCAGTTATACCTTCATCATGAGATCTGTCCTGCAGCCACAGACTCTCGCCACGAAGATCCTGTACTCACGGAAGACAGCAGAAATGTAATTGTTTTCATGAAAGATGCAAAACATTGTTTTTAACTCATAGACTCTTTATATATCTTCAGTCTTTGGTGATTAGCTGAAAGTGAGAGCACTCTCCAAACAAACGATGGTCAATAGCTATTTTGTTAATGATTTTATTTGTAACTCTTATCAGATTTCAACTACATTTAATACTGGGAGAATCAGATGTTAGTTTATGAACTGATGAGTTTACCGGTTCATCAGTGAAACTGTGTGAGGTAACTTTTGCATCAATCCATTGCAGGGCTGATCAGATTCTGTGAAGAAAAGTGTTGCAGGCTGCTTTCTGCCCATTGTGAAAACTCGTAACCAGGTAAGTAAAATGTGAGTTGAAACATCTGGTCTGAGAAGAAAGGTCACCATTCAGTATCACTCGGATCAGTTATGCTCCTTCAATTTGTGTACTCTTACTTAGCAGCAAAAAATGAGACCAGATCTCTCACCTGTGGGCTAGCAAGACAGAAGGGACACAGAAAGCCAAGTATTTTATTGCCTTTATGCAATTTTGTGCTTTAAAAATGTTTATTTGGAGGGATGGATAATTCCAAAATACTTTGTACAGCTTTTTCATTTAGGTGGAATGTCAGGGGGAGTATTACTTAAACCTAACACAAAGAAGAAATTCCTGGCATGTCACATTGTTTTCTAATGTGACATAAATCAATGTTTGATTGCAGTGGCTTAAATTGTATAGAAGGCTTACTTTGCCAAAGTTATTTATATAGGTAGATAATATTGTTGGCTTTGGCTTTGAATTTTAAAAATTACTGACATCATCACCATATAGTCCTTTGATTAATATACTCTAAAGTCCTCCAGCTGCACAAGCTTTAAGCACTCTACCTTAGCATATGTCACAATGATTCAGTCTCTCTGAACTGCACTTCATTAAGTCATTTATTTCAGAAATTTATTCTAGGAATTTCTAAGACAATAATTAAAAGTTAATTTTCAGGTAGATTCTTTCTTTCAGCCTCCAGTTCCAGACAAGTTGATGTGTGTATCTGCCAGCAAAATCTACAGCTAATATAAGTATTTTTTCCTAGTGTATTGGAGCTAAAACTTTGCTTATATGCAGCTTTTGAAATGCAAACAACTTGAGGAACATCAAACAAGTAGAAACTACTAAACAGGAAAAAAACAGGTGTTGGAAATCAGCAGCTCAGTACGCTTCGTAATTCAGTATAATTTTTACATAGTATTTACAACAGCTTTTAGCACTGGTGTGGTTTTTGTTATTTTTTTCCCCAAGTTTTTTTTTCTTTAACACAGTGTGGTCAGAATTTTTGTACTCTGGCCCTCTAGCTAAGAGCAAAAGAGGATTTTTTTCCCTGCAAAATTAATTCAGACAAGAATTGCTATTCATAATTAAAATTAAGCCTTTCTCAAAAAATGCGCTATTCTAGTTTGTTACATGGGATACTGTGTTGTCTAGAAAGAAAAAATAAGGTTCAGATTTTATAGTGTGATATATGCAGAACAACAAACCACAACCAGACAGAAAAGCAACCAGGAGTGCAAGGAGAGTTTGCAGACTTGGATGTTCATTGTCCCTGCAGTCAGAGCAAAAGATGAAGGAACAGACACAGATCTGCAATGGAAGTTGCAATTTGTAGCTCAGATCTTTTATTCCTCTCTATAGAGGAAGTTCTGAGTGTGTGTGTGTTGAGGGGAGCCCTCTTTCTTTTATCTTTCTAGCAACAGTCTTAACCACAGTTTACCAAGAGGACATGCAAAACCAGCCTTTGAATGAACACTAAAATTGTCCCTGCTTTAAGAGATATAGATAGTCATCTTTGCTGCTGCCAGCCAAGACACTGAGCTTCAAAAAGGCTGTCGTCTCTGATTTTCCTGAGAAATGCATAGGAAAAACTGTCACAGCAGGTTCCTGTGCCTATGAAGCCATTTAATTTGAAGTTTGCATCTCCCAGGGCACTAGACAGAAGTGATGAGGTTACAGGTCAGGAGCCTGAGGAGCCACATTGGTAGGGGTTGGAGGCAGGGAAAAGAAATCACAAGTGAAAAGCAGAAATTAAGAAGGGATACCACATCAGGTGCTGTTTGTCCATCAATCAATCAAACTTGTTTTAATAATTACAAATTCTCAGAAAGGATTTGTCACTTGAATTTAGAAACTACCAACTTACCTTTATTGCCTCTTAAATTTTGAATTATAATTACCGTAACAAAATTTCTTTGTCGTGGTACTATGTATCTTATCAATTCCATTCCGAAACAAGAAATCTTACAGCATTTTGCTGATAAAAATATGTATTCTGCCTTAAATACATGGTCCTGTTGAAACAAGTCCAGAGGAGGGCCATGACAATCGACTTAGGAGAAGGCTGCAGCATGTCTCCTACAAGAACAGGCTGAGAATTGGGGCTGTTCAGCCTGGAAAAGAGAAGACTCCAGGGAGATCTTCTAGCGACCTTTCAGTACCTGAAGGGGCTACAGGAAGGCTGGGGTGGACTTTTTACAAGGGCAGGTAGTGATAGAACAAAGGGAAATGGCTTTAAACTGGCAGAGGGTAGGTTTAGATTAGATATTAGGAAGAAATTATTTCTTGTAAGGGTGGTGAGACACTAGAACAGGTTGCCCTGAGAAGCTGTGGATGCCCCCTCCCTGGAAGCGTTCAAGGCCAGGTTGGATGAGGCTTTGAGCAATCTGGTCTAGTGGAAGGTGTCCCTGCTGATGGCAGGGGTGTTGGAACTAAATGATCTTTAAGGTCCCTTCCAACCCAAAACCTTCTATGATTCTATGAAATATACCATGTGTCAGAGTGGGAATAAATTTATAGGCACAAAACATGGCATCATTAGAAAAGCAAAGGGTAATAACTGAACTGCGGGTAAAGCAAAGGGTAAGTGCCTGAACTGTAACAGAATTCCTTCTCTATTTATTCAGTAAATTGGTATGATTATATATGGTGGGATTACATAAGTATGCAAGTTCTCCATCAAGCAAGCAAAATTCTGGAGTTTTTTTAAATTTAAAAGATGCAGTTGCAGCACTGCTGTTTGTGGTGGTTTGAATTCAGCTCGCTAACTGGGGTTCTATTACATACTGTGTTCAGGCAAATTAACATTTAAACAATATCCATTTGTTGATCTACAGAGTGATTCATTACTAGTTACAAAAATTACAGGTAATTCTGGGAAGGCTCCATGTTGTTAAAGTGAGATGTGCAGTAAATACAGCTGCTGAGATAATTATAACTTGAAACTTGGAGCTTAAGGATAACTTCAGTACAAACACAGGGAGCTGAGGTTTTGAGACATTTAATTGAATCCCATGCATAATAAATAGAAATGCTCACACCCTTGTGCAATTAAATACATTTTTAAAACTCCAAAACCCCCAAGAAACAAACCTCCACAAACCTTGACAGGGCTAATGTCATCAGTAAGGTAGCTGGCAAAATAAGTGTGTCTCCATTATGTTAGGTAAGTAATGAAACAATAATTTTCTGTTTCTCCTATCCCATAATACATTTCTCTCTCAAAACATGGTTGCACCTGTTTCAGAAATTGTATATCTGGATGTACCTTAGATCACTAGAAAAAAAATAGGGTTCCTTAGCTGGTATGACAAATTTTGTTTCAGTAGTAAAAAAGAATCATCTGTTAAACAATGTTCCTTTTCCTGCTCTTAATGTGTTTGCACCATAAATACAGTACAACTTGCTCAATTAATTTTGAGAGTTTTAGAAAACTTCCTTGTTAACAGATGGCATTTCTTAGATTTTAGTCTTCTGTTATGAGGTATTCTGAAAAAAATTAAGTCAGATGCTAAACTGAAGTTTTATTATGAAGTTCATAAATTGGAGTTGGAGAAATGGTTTTGGCTTTTTTTCAGGTTTCTAAAAATATTTCTAATGAAATAATAGAATAGCTGCTCCCACATAATAAATGAAAACAAATTCCTTGCAAAACTAATGTGGAAAATAACTCAAGCCTAGAATTTTAAGTGTATATCTAAAAGTCTGTTTCCTATCTGTTTAAATTCCGTACCATGTCATACAAAATGTTTTGCAGACGATGCTGTTCATAATGCTGCAATAGGAGGTATACAGAACAGTATGATGTGCTGAAAACTCTTCCACCTCTGGAGCAGAGGGTTTGTAAGTGGACCTGTGGTATATCAATCAGGTGCCAGCCATGGGAAAAACTTCCTAAGTAGGTTATTTGGCCCTTTTTGGAGGATTTTCTTTCTCATGGAGGTTACTGACTTGACTATTTCTAGTGGCAAAGCCTGTGCCTCCAAATGTTACTTCACTGGGTGAATATCCTTGGTTGTAAAAGTTGTTCTCTCTAAATAGCATAGAATTTTCTATTTAGGAAGCAATGTTGAATCCTTTCAAATTAATTCCTCATTTGCCCTCTTTGATGCATCCTTCCATAAAGAATCTCAAACTGGAATGATGTGGAATTGAGCCCAAATTGGCATGGTAATTCCTAAATTCCTGTCCTTCGGATCTCTTCTTCCACTATGTAGACACATGGTACATGATTGTTTTCAAGAGACTAACTAGACACGTTCTACCATTTCAATCATCATCAAACAAAGGAGATATCTAACCATTGTTATAATCTATTTTGGAATAATTTTAGGGAATTTATATTATTTAGCTTCAAATGCTGCTAGTAGAATTGGCAGTTTAATCAAACTGCTTGTGCTACTTACTAGACTAAAGAACACTGTATTTAATTTTACTTAGTTTGTGATAAGGGAAAATAGTTTAGTCACTGCACAGGGAATTGTAGCATACAGGGAAGGTAAACTCACAAGAGAAATATTATGGACTTTCCTGTATTTGTGCAAAAATACGGTGCTTGAGTCTACTGATAGAGAAGTTATGCAAAGTTTTCTCTGAAAAATCTGTGATCTCCATGTCAAATGTGACAGTCATTAACATATTACTCACTTATCTCCATGAGAAAATGCTCTATGGAAAAGCAAAACATTAGCAGAAGCTCTGCTCCTACCATGATACCGAACAGGCACATTGGCACCATAGAGGGACCAAAACAAACAAAAAAGAGATGTTTCACAGAGACCTTCAATATGGACATAAATTGCTAAATGTGCCCAATCTCATGCTGAAAAAATCTAGGTATACCAAAGGAATGACAAGAAGATCCTAAACAAATTGATTATTTTACTTGAATTCATAATCCAACATTTTGCAAACATGAGATTACTGATCTTGAGAACTTGGATTTCTAGATCCAGCTCGGGTTTCCCTGAATCCTCTTCAGTACAGAGCTTCTAGCTTTCTACTGCAGTCACCAGGAAACCAAAAATATGAAGCTGTCGTGAATGCAGAATAGATTTGTTTCATAAGGCAGGTCTTGTGAGACAAATTCCCAAAGTGGAATGAGAAATCATGTTGTGGCACTTGTCTATCCCTTAAAAACATGTTCTTTATTAATATTTTCTGTTATTTCACACACTTTCCAAACAAAGAAAAAATTCTAGCTCTCTGAAACATTTTAGACTCACTCTTCAGATTTCTGTGTGTACCAAGATACACTTTGACTAAGTGCAAAACTGACTTGAATTCTTTGTGCTAGGGATACCTGCAAAAATGCTGACTTTGACTCATACCACTCATTTGCTTCTGCATTCCTGAACACTAGAATTCTCTTTCTGAATAATGTTAAATTCCTCAGACCAACTTTCAGAGGTTTCATCCTTGCTAAATTTTTATAGCAGTGTTTTCAAAGTATTAATTTAGACAGCCTGTGTGATATGTCTTCATTTTAAGAATGTGGCCTGGTTTTAGGCTATACTTCAGTCTCAGCTATCATGAACAGTAGCTGGGACTTAAGTATAGACTAAATCCTGAAGAGAGACATGGAGCAATTTGTGAGAAGCAGGAGAAAGGAGGATGCCAAACAAAGGAAAAGCAAGAGTGCTGAAGTGAGAGAGGGACAGTAGTTAGAAGTGGGAAAAAATAGATGAGATTGAGAGGAAGTACAAACAGAAAGAATAAAAATAATGGATTAAAGTGTTAAGGGTAAAAGGAGGGAGCAAGCATAACTAGGGGCAACAAAGAGACATTAAGTGATACAAAGAACAAAATTAGGGATTAAAAGGTAGAAAAATGTGTCAGGCTACAGAGAGGAATAATGTTATAAAGAAGAAGAAAGAGAAAGAAGAATGAAGAAAGCAACAGGAGGAATATACTTGTCAGGCAAGATAATTTAGAACCCCTAACAGGATTGCTCAGTTTTGGCATAATGCAACACAGCAGTGCACATGTGCATGAATGTTTGACAACCTGGATAAAATAATAAACACATTTTGTACCATATGTCTGCTTAAATATTTTTAAGAGTGTGATGGTTTCACCCTTTTGGCTTGCAGCCAAACACAGCCTGCTCTCCCACTCTCCCCCCCAACCCCCAGGGAGTAGGAGAGACAACTGGAAGGAAAAGGGCAAGGAGACTCACGGGTTAGATAAAAACTGTTTACTAATTAAAATAAAACAATAATAATGATAACAGTAATAACAGAATATACAGTTGAGTGATGCACAGTGCAATTGCTCACCACTCGCTGACCGATGCCCAGCCTGTGCCAGCCAGTGATTCTGGAGCAGAGACAGTCCTGAAACCAAAACCCTGGAAGAGTGAGCCCAAGTGATCCCTGAGAGAATATCCCCAGTTTTTGGTCAACCCTGGTTAATATACTGAACATGACGTGATATGATATGGAATATCTCATTGGCAGAGCCAAATGCCAATTTAGGGTTTTGCTATTCACTGCGCTTCTCCCTCCCAGTCCTAATGCAGCTGTGAACCAGCCAAACAGGGTGGCCTTGGGCTCCGGCAGCAACTAACATTAGTACTTTATCAACATTCTTCTCATAACAAATCCTACACTGAATCTAAAATACAGCTATTCTAGCTACTAAGAAAATTAACTCTATCCTAGCAAAACCAGGACATAGAGGTTTTTAAAATTAGAGGAAGGAGTCAGAATACATGAGAAATTGTATACAGAGTTCTAGATGCAAGTGCTACAAGATCCAGATTAGCCCTGGCCAGCCCCCCTGGGGCTGCCAGAGATTTCCAGCATGTAAGATTAGTGGCCTCCTAATCATTTTATGTTCACTCACTGAAAAAATTTGGGGAAGGAAAAAAAATAGAATAATGTAAAAGAACTATATTGGAAGCCTGTTTGCAGTTCCTATATTATTTAATTACAACAACAGTATTTCTGTGGATGGAGACAGAAAGGACACTGGCCTGTGAATGGACAGCTATGAACACTTCTCAGAGCATCAATTTAGAAAAGGTCAAGCCTCAGTGCACCCAGTGTTTCCTGATGGCTGGTTTCAATGTTTCTTGAGTCTAGTGGTTACCACAGTGACATAACTGTTTTGTTGTGGTTCACTAAGGAAATAAGTGACTTGCTCTCAGTAAATCCTAGTTATCCACCTTTTATTCATTTATGTGTCAACATCATCTCTTTCCTTTGATTCTTTGAAAGCTGTTTGAAACTAAATTGAATAAACAAAATATTTCATGAGCATTTACTTTTAATTGTGAAGGAATACAGAAAGCAAGAACCTCGAAAATGCATTTCAGACATCATTCACCACTTAGAATTATTAAGAGTTCCTTTGCAATAGTAGTTGGGATTTTGTTTATTATGCAAAGTAGAGGCTTGTCCTAACCTAAAGAGATTAGGTACATCTCAAAGATGAACTCTTATTCTATTTTACCATTGCATATTTCCCTCATCTCTTTTATTAATAATTTTTTTCCAGGCATTGATTTCCTACAGTATCAGTTTTAAATTTTTAGCCTCTAAACTTCAGAGCTGTCATAAAGTTCTATATACCTCTACCCTTTCTTACCTAGAAGTTTAAGGCAGTATGCCAGCAACATGCCAGTTGTCTGCTAAAGCAAGAGGAGCTCAAATGAGCCACATGTTAAGTCTCATTGACTGAATTTATGTATGGCACTATCCAGATATAGATCTCTAATCAATAAAACAATCTGATTTTAAATTGCAGTCATCAGAAAACAAAGAAGTGGTCACATCTTTTAGCGGTATATCATCTCTCTTTTTGCAGTTAGTGTTGCTTACTGTACAATAGTTAAACAATTTCTGATATGAAAAGCAATAGGAATGGAGAGAAAAGACTTCTGAATTAAATCTTTGTATTTTGTTAGAAAAAAATCTCTGAAGCTAGTGATTTCCATGGCATAGTTTAACTTCGGGATCATTTATTGTCCTTTTCCTTCTTTCCTCTTGCTGTTTTACAATTAAAAAGCACATAGAAGCACAGGTACTTTTCCCAATCACTGTAACCTACATTAGTTTAACACTTCTCTTTTATTGACAAATTAATAGCAGTGTTCCCCAGGGGTCAGTACTGGGTCCAGTCTTGTTCAACATATTCATCAATGACCTGGATAAAGGGACAGAGTGTACCCTTAGCAGGACTGCTGACATTACAAAACTAGGAGGAGTGGCTGATACACCGGAAGGCTGTGAGGCTGTTCAGCGAGATTTGAACAGGATGGAGAGCTGGGCGGAGAGGAACCTGATGAAGTTCAATAAAGGCAAATGTAGAGTCCTGTACCTAGGGAGGAATAACCCCAGGCACCAGCACAAGTTGGGAGTTGACCTGCTGGAAAGCAACTCTGCAGAGAAGAACCTGGAAGTCCTGGTAAACAGCAAATTAGCCATAAGACAGAAATGTGCCCTCATGGCCAAGAAGGCCAATGGTATCCTGGGGTGCATTAAGAGTGTGGCCAGCAGGTGGAGGGAAGTGATCCTCCCTCTCTACTGTGCCCTGGTGAGGCCACATGTGGAGTGCTGTGCCCAGTTCTGGGCTCACCAGTTCAAGAAACACCAGAAACTACTGGAGAGAGTCCAATGGAGGGCTACAAAGATGATTAGGGGACAGGAGCATCTCTCTTATGAGGAGATACTGAGAAACCTGGGTCTGTTCAGTTTGGAGAAGAGAAGACTGAGAGGTGATCTTATCAATGGTTATAAATAGCTAAAGGGCGGATGTCGAGAAGATGGGGCCAGATTCTTTTCAGTGGTGCTCAGTGATAAAACAAGGGGCAATGGGCACAAACTGGAACACATGATGTTCCATTTGAAGATGAGGAAAAAGTTCTTTACTTTGAAGGTGACAGAGCACTGGAACAGGCTGCCCAGGGAGGCTGTGGAGTCTCCTTCTCTGGAGATATTTAAAACCTGCCTGGATGCAGTCCTGTGCAACCTTCTTTAGAGGTACCTGCTTTGGCAGGCGGATTGGACTAGACGGTCTCCAGAAGTCCCTTCCAACACCTACCATTCTGTGATTCTGTTATTCTGTGACTGTTAAGTCACAATCTGATTATTCAAAGCAAGTTAATTTACTTTCGATGTGTATTTAATCACACATCCTATGCATTTCAGCACAGCTCAAGCATTAAGTACATTAGTCATGAAATGAACAACATGCAAGATTTGAGAAGTATGAATTTTAATCAAAAGTATATTAAAAGTATATCATTTGGGATCTGCAAGGCTGAACCTCTAGATGACTGGCTTCATTACAGATCAATGTGGATGAATGTTATTATTACCTGACAGCTGCCTTGAGTCTGATGTGAATGAGTTACTGGTCACACTTCATGTCGAGCTGGCCATTCTCTGCATAGTAAATCTGCAATTTACTTGGGCAATTCAGTCCACAAACTAACAGCAGAGGGGCAAGACACAGAGATAGGACAATGTGTGCTGCCTTTCCCCATGATGCATTTTGTCTTTCTGAGCTAACTTAAGAATTTTTTTTGAAAATTTGCACAGAACTTTGAAAACTCTTAAGTTAGATATCTCTATTCAACTCACTTTAGCAAATTACATTCAATTTGATGTCCATTACCAATATATCAATTTACTTAATTAATTTGCTTTAAACAGGGACATTTCTGCTCTTTTGTTACCTCTTATTATCTTTTTACTATTTTAAAGAGATACTATCAGTTTATTATTTTTAAAAGAACCAATTTCTAAACTCTGGGTTTGGCTAGAGCAACTGTTAAAAAACATGTGTCTGTTTTAAAAAGTCACTTACAAAGTATTTTCTTTCCCTTTACTGTCTTTTATTAAGTGTAACAATTTTCTCTGACACTTTTAACTAAATAATGGGCATTTTTTATTTTCAGCTTGATAACCTCCTTTATAAAAAGTCAGCTTTCAGCTACTCCATATTTTAATTAAATAACCTCATAACATTTTCCAGAGCAACATGCTATGATGTAATTGCTTTTGAATTATGATGACTGCAAAAGACTATGAGTGAGAAAAGCCTCACAAGCAAAGTAAAGCAATAGCTAATCACATTTTCTTTGATCAAATATAGTCTATTTCAAATGTTTCTATGCGCAAGTTTTCATTTAATAAGCATTGTACTACAAATGTATGATATTAGTAGTGGAAGGTGTACTCATTCTGCGAGTAATGAAATTATTTAAATTGACTATTTCTTAACACAGTGGTTCCTTTAACACATGAAAGAAATGAATTATCTCCATTGCCAACTGCAAAAGTGTTAATTAGATTCTCATCCACCTGTAGAGCCAATTAGACTATTAGCTATATGAAGCACCTGACAAACACAATGCTTCCTCCCTCTCAAGACTTTATTTATAAGCTAATACTGCGCTTAAGAAGGTTGTTATTCACAAATACCCATTAAAACAGGTTGTTTAGTTTCAGCTCTTGGATGTTTCACAAGCCATCTGATGAATGGTAGGTATTATTTAAAAGATAATCTTAATGATTTGTGTTATATTCTGCTATTCCTTTTGCTTAGTTGGAAGACTGAGGTATTTCAGTTGTAATATCATGTCTAAAATTTTGCTAGGAACCTTATATATTTTATATACATATTGCAAAGAACCTGAAAACTGTTTGATGCACACTTACAACAAACAAAAAAGTATTGAATCCCATGACTGACTTCCTACTATTGCTTAAAGAAGAAACCAAATCTTTCTGAGTACAAACTGAGAATGCTTTTAGTATTAAAACTACTTAAGTTGGAAAAATGACTACTATTACATAATTTTACTACTATTACATGATGTTTCCTTAACAACAAAAAGAAAGATGAAAACAAACAAACAGAAAACCTCTTACCTTTCAGCAAAAGAGAATTCAGCTAGTAATTATTAATTTTAAAGCCACTTTAAATACTGAAGCGTGTGATTCTGATGAATATAAAGGGATTATCCTCAGAAAGATATAATGGAAGAAAAACTTGACTCGGAGGACTGTCTTTGAGAAGGATGAGTTATACAGAAGTAATCAGAAAAGTTTTTGGTGTCCATTTGTGCTGTATATATAAGGGGATATACTTAAGCAACATATTTTTTTTTGCAGAATGCTCTTTCACAATTTTAAAGCAGTGAGTCTACTCCTGTATGACAGCTGACAGGCATAACCAATGTGTTAGTTGTCACAATGTATTTTTTTTTTTAATATAGAGCCTTCATTTCATTTCTTTGCCTTCCATCTAATAATGTAGTTTCAGTTATAAGTAGTAAAAAATATGGATTTTAATAACTAACATCTTTTGTGAATACTAAGATCAAATTATCAAATAATTTGAGCATGTGCACAAGATGATATACAAAAATCTTGGATGTTACTTGGAAACATTTTTGGAAGTGGGTTATTTAGCTGCTCATGGAAAGATTGCTTCCACCTGGTTCGAAAATAGCTGGTGTTGTCCCTAGAGGAGCAAGGCTTGTCCTTGAGGAGAGACTGAAGTTGCTTGGTGTGTTCAGCCTTGAGGAGACTGAGAGGAGTTCTCATCGAAGTCTCTAACTTCCTCACAAGGGTTCTCTCTGGTGACCGATGACAGGACCGGGGAAATGGCAGGAAGATGCACCAAGTTTAGTTTGGAGATTAGGAAAAGATTCTTCACCGAGAGGGTGGTGGAGCACTGGAACAGACTCCCCAGGGAGGTAGTCATGGCACTGAGCCTGACAATAGTCAAGAAGCATTTGGACAACACCCTCAGACACACGGTCTGAATCTTGTGATTGTCCTATGCTGGGGCTAGAGTTGGACTCGATGATCCTTGTGGGTCCCTTCCAACACACAACATTCTATGATTCTAAGTATGAGCTTGACAAGATAATAGAATAATTTAATAAGATATCTATTTGGACAATCACATAGTATAGTCACTTGGTACTATTCCTTCTCAGAAGAAATTTAACCTGTTTGATAAATACTGTTCTCTATGATTGCTTGAAAATATCTCCCATGAAAATGTTCAGCTTTCTAAAGTTGAATTGGGGATGAGTCACAAAGCACCCAAATCTTCATTCAGTCCTATCAGAGTGCTATACATCACCTGTAATTTAATTTTTTTGCATTTGAATCTTCTTGGGGCACAAGAATAAAATCTCTAGGTTCTACAAAGAACTTTGGCAGGATCAGTGTAGAAAGAAGTTGACCTCTGAAGTTACATGTGGATTTTTACTGCATCAATAAAGTCCTCTATAAGTGTGATCCATTAAATGTGCAAAGCACAGAGCTGCACAACTTCCGGTAGAATCAGACCTTAGTTTTACCATTTGTCCTTTTTATTTTTACAGAATAAACGGGCATTTTTGCTAAAAAATTAAAAGCTGGATGTGTCTAAAGCAGTATAATGTCAAAAGCCAAGTTGGCCCACTTTGGCACCTTACAGGGCTCACAGAAGAATTTTTTTTTTCCTAGGAATTGAATGTTAATTTTTTCTTGTGTATTTTAATTGTATATTTATTAACCTACAGTAGCATCCCACAGACCTCAGCTGGAAGCTATTCTAGCTTTGTGTGGCTGTGTTCAGGAAATTCTTGATAGTACTGAAGTTAGGCAAAACTGAAGGAAATAACTAGTTTTTAAGTTTTGATTCTGGATAAAAGGATTATTTTGGCCTAGAAAAGATACTTAGAAGAGATTAACACTGTTCAGTGTTTAAATATTTTTTATGAATGTGTTTAGTTGCTATACTATAAAACGGGATAACTTGGAGAACAGCTAATAGCTGTGTTTAATCTGAGAGAGCACTTAGTTTTGACTATACAGTCTCACTAAAATGAAAGGTGACAAGAAAAACACTAGAAATTCCGCATAAAATTAATAGTGAGTAAAGAAAATTTTGAACAGATATGAAAAAATTGAAAGTTATATTTGCATATTCATAAAACCCACTTATTCTCACCCATTATTGGATTTATGTCTATTAAACTACATAAAAACAACTGAGTCTCAGCAGTTGGAGTGAAACATCTCTCAAGGTTTTTAAACAGTTACAATAGAAATACTGGTACCGACACAGCCAACATGTAAACATTGGCTGTAAGGGTAACCACAGGCTTCCTCTTCCATTGTTTAGTTTTAGCACAGAGGTCTATTTTTCAACATCATCAGTGTTACCCAGTGAGCCAATCAGTCAACTATTTCCTTTGCAAAAGCATTTTCATTCTGTTCCTCCTCCTGTTATCACACCAGTAAACAAGTTTGTCTTGTTTGTATAGAATGAAGGTGCATTCTGTTCTGTCGGTTACCAAGATTAATACAGTACAGAAGAATCCTTCAAAGTATCCCCTCTTTGGATGAAAGCCCAGGAATATGAGAACTGATCCTCAAGAGCACTGGTCAGATCTCAGTCCTCTGTGGTACTTAAGCCAAGTTACCATTCCAGCCAACAGCTGTTACTCAAAGACTATATTTTGAACGACTAAGAGGGAAAAACATCCCCCACTTCCATCCCTACAAACTGACTGGAATATTGGCTTGGACTAAGATATTTCTGTGTTATAAGGAGATTGTAAGTCAATGTCAGATATTAATTCTGGAATCTGTACATTTAAGGCAGTATTTTAACCTATATTTTTCTATGTATATATAAAATCTGGTACCAATAAGTTCTTTTTATCCTTTCTAAACTCTTAATAACACTTCAGACAGAAGACTACAATAGTACTATCCAAAGAAAAGTAACCAACTTTTATTATTATACTTTTTGCATTTCCAGATCACAATAAATGCTAGTATGAATCTGAGTTTTTAGCCAAAAGTGATCTGATAATATCCTGCTATCTTGCAGAGCTATTTTTATACCTTCTTTTTCTGGTGCAAAATGTTTTAATACAGACTTTCATTAAAATCAGCAAATACAAAGTGTGCAGCCAAATTCCCTCCCCACCAAATCCTGACATAAGACTTTAGTTCCATAGGCAACACAAATAATGCACATTTGCTCTAGGATTTATTATAGATAAAGGAAGTGGAAAAAGTAAATAATTTGTATTAGTATCTACCTTTGTAAAGCTGTACCTAAAGGTATAATTATTTAAGAATTCTGTATTTCTCGGGGCATATTAAATACGAGGACTTTTTTAAATCCCTGATCACAGCCTCTCTAATCAGTTTGAAGTGATTCAAATTGCTCCTACTAGAAGTATACACAAAAGAGAGTACTTGAAATTTTCAAGGATGTACTCCAGACCATAGACTTTATACAAGTGTTTCTCAAAAGGCTATCTTGCCCTTTTTGAAAGATAAATGTAATAAATATTCAATTGCTAACAAAGTTTTACTTGGTGCATACTCCTCCTCCGTGCTAGATGAAGGAGGTGTTACCCTTAACATCACTCAACAGTATACTCTCCTCGCAGTGTGGTTAGCAAAAGGATCTCTCTTCTGGCAAGGAAGAAAAAAACCCAAAAACCGAGACATTTTCTGCTCCCAGAATTTTATGCTTAGCTTTGGCACAGAATTAAATCAGAAGTGTATTTTTCCCAGCATCCATTCAGTATTCTAAAGTACTTGTAGAAACTTGGAGGTCTGCTGGAGATCTCAGTAATATGGATAGGTCTTACTTTTTGCAGTACCAGTAATAAAACTCCCATGTTATCAGTGGTGGAAGAAGTGGGTCATTTTGACAGATTTCAATTTTGACAGTCAAAATACACCTTTAACTCTACATATTTCAGTGGCCAATAAAGATGCATAGCTAACTTATATAATATAATAAAACTGAGTCAGACTTTGTTCAGTGCTCTTGTTGACCCTGATCATAATTTTAATCTAATCTATTTTAGTTTAGACTTTGTTCAGTGCTCTTGTTGACCCTGACCTTGATCATAATTTTAATCTAATCTATTTTAGTTCAGGACTTGTGCAACTCCTTGAGCTGTATGAAGTTATTCTTCACCTCTCTCAGGTAAAATTAGCACAGGTCTGTTTCAAACTTCTCAAGGCAGAATGCAGGTTTCCAGGTCCTCAATTACTATATAAAAGAATGGAAAAAATCTAAAGGGCTATTAAATAAAATAGAGGTCTGGAACTCCAGTTAAATTTCTGCTAAATAGTTTAATTATCCATACAGTATAAATACTGCAACAAATAACCGAGTACATTTTGTCAGTTCTCTTTCACATCTGCTTTTGCTTACCTTTACCTATAAGCTTTCCACCAAATTATGGAACACATTTGAGAAGCACTTTGTAGTTTAATTATGCATCCTTTAGTTGAGTTGCTAGGAAAACACTGCTAGTATGCAAGTTCTGGCCTTCCATAAAGGTAACAATAAATATGCAAATTTAAAAATAACACATATAATGAGAAAATAAATTCTTAATCAGCAGTTTAGTGCATCAGAGAAATGCTTGCTAGGCTAAAGATCCAAAGAAGGATCATTCAGGTCAGACAGGTATTCAACCAAAGCATAGTTTCACATCTTACCATAACCATATGCTAAAAGAAACCATTATTGAAGGAGAACACAGTCCTTAAAATTATATCTAAACATTAATGATATCTAGACAGTAAGACAAGAAAATACTTTATTGGTTTCAAGAAATATAACTGAACTTGCTGGATAAATAAATTAAGGAGATCCACATCTAAGCCAAGCTGCTGGGTCCTGTGTCTTATCTAATGCTGGCACTGATCCAGTGCTATTTGCACCACTTTGGAGTTACAAGTGATGCCATAGGGAATAAGTATTTTACAAAATCATTTCCACAGAAAAAATATCTTCTTTGTTGGCAAAAAAAACACACCACAAAAGTAGGATAAATGTGTTAGACTCTGTAAGAGTATTAAATGCTTCTCTTCATCCTTTGTGCAATATCAACAAAGACAGCTGTTTCAAGAAATGAGCAACTTAATGCAACTCTTATTTTTGCTGCAGAGCTAGATTTTTTGATTGCTTTCCTGTTCTTAGGACTAGAGAAGGCTGTTATTTAGGAATTGCCTAAGAAAATATTGAAAATGTAAAAACAAAACAAAAGCAAAAAAACCCCCACAAACCCAGTGTTCACCTAGCAAAAGTATCTTGAGGGTTACTTAACTGACAAATGTATCATTTTAAAACTTTCTTCTGACACATTTGAGTTAGCCTTAGCCCCTTCTGCTTCAAGAGAACATGGATGCCTCTGTTCGTTATCACAGAGGAGAGAATATTGTCCCCACTGTAGTAGAAGATAAGAGTGAAAACAAAACCCAAGCTTATGTACATCTTGGGCTATATTCCAATCTACCCAGGTTCTTCTGTTGAGTGGGTCATTTTAGTGTATTTTAAAATTTTCTTAATGTCTGTCACTCTGTTGAGTGGGTCATTTTAGCGTTTCAGTGTCTCCTTGAAGTGTATTTTAAAATTTTCTTAATGTCTGTCATGTGACTACCTATGCATCTCCTCCTCTGAGGGAAGAACATATGATTTAGTGTTGTGTGCTTAGGACTTCTGGTTTTGGGTCTTTGGCTTGGTCGGGTTTTGTTGTTGGTGATTTGATTTGGTTTTTGGTGGGGACAAGGTTTTCCTTTACTGTGTTTCTCTCCCTCTTTTTTTGGTGACATCCTTTGTTCAGTCATGCAACAGTTGGGCAAATACATCTTTGCTCTTTGTGAGTGGCTTTGCAGCATAGAAACCAAGAAAGTGTAATCTAGTGGTTAAAGGGCAGGGGTGTGTAAAGGAGGGACCATGGAGTGGTTGAAACCCTGTTAGCCCTCCTCCTCTTCAATTAGTCCTGCTCTGCTGTAGCATGCCTATGTTAGAAGCAGCAGATCAAAGAAATGAGCCTTCACTGGGAATAGAAATTGATAATGTTTGATACATCTTTCATTCCCAGAGGGGATAATTCCTTCTTTGAAACTCCTGCAATTGGATCTCTCATTCTCCCACCAGTATGATTTCTTCAATGCTTTTCATGAAGCTTTTCTTTCTTTCATTTTCTGCAAGCCTAGTTTGGCATACCTTTCCTTGAACGTTTGGGTTTTACCTGTCTGCTTTCTCTGTATTTGTTTGTAACTTCTGGCTTTGCTGAGATAGAAATCTGAGTGCTTACATAAATGAAGCCAAGTATAGTTTCAAAATATATTCCCCCAACAAACTGTAAAGTGATAAATAAGCAAATTAATTAAAATAATTCAGCATAAAATAACCCACTGTTTTAAATAAACCTGAAGCTAGTGCAGAATTAAATCCACTGCAAAAAACAGCACTGATGATGACTTGTAAATCTTTTCCATTTAGTTGGTGGTTTTGGAGGTGTTTTGTGGGTTTCTTTTTAATAATTTGGGGTTGCCTTTTTCATACTATATAGTAAATTCCTGATGTCTTTTCTCCCACTCTTGGCAATGGAGAAGCATGGTTGGTTTCCGTATTTCCTACATTTAAACAGCAAAATCTGGAATTACAGTCACAACTTTAAATGAGTCAGCAGTGATTAGAACTAGATAATTTTAACTGTGAGTGTAAAATATAAGGAAATTCAAGGATATATGTTATAAAATGCACTGAGAGCAATAAAATAAGTGTAATCACCTGGATTCTTAATATAAATCAGCATAGCTTCATTATTTGCAACAGTACTGGATCAGTCCAGCTCACCCCATAGTATGAGATCTGATACGTGGGTTGATAGTAAACTTCGGCCTCTATTAGATCAGAGTTTTCCAGAATGTGTTTTTTACAGAATCACAGAATGTCAGGGATCGGAAGG